>NW_009728783.1:53028-59166 GCF_000703405.1 Apaloderma vittatum
CCAGCACCTTCTGGCTTTAAGAAGCAATCTCTAGAAAATTATAGCAACACAAGGACTTTTCTAATTTATAATCATATGTAACAGGTCAGCCACGGTGCATTAGATTAGTACATTAGATCTTAGAGCACACATTAGGCTGGGTTTCAGCAGAGCAGCCTGGGTCTGAACTAAAGGGACGAATTTTCAAAGCTGTTTATTCCTGTGTTGGAGCGCTTTGAATATTTGTATAATAAACACTGTAGGTTTAAAAATAGTTTTTCTCTCTTCAGTATGTTTTATTTAGAGAGATCTGGCAGGAGTTGCATGTGAGTTATCAGGGACATGCCTCCACTTGATTTCACATGCCTTACCATCCATACCATTTATTTTGCCACTATGTTAAAAAATTGTATGTAATGCACATTAAAAAACACACCGTACCATCATTTCGCAGAACTACATCTGACTTTTTGCAACTATATTAAATGCAAAGAAATAGTTCTACTTACAGATAAAATATTTTATGCTTTTTTTCTTTTAGAGTTGAAATCTGTTATTCAGTTTCTGACTGCACTGAAATCAATGGCAGTTTTGCTGAAAAGTTTCAAAAAACCACTGGGTTTCAGTTCAGCAATAATTTCAGTAAGGGTATGTATTATTTTCTGAAAATGTGAAGTAGTAATTTTGGATGTGAATAATTGTATTTTTATATTGTAAATGATACCGTGTTGTTGTTTGGGGAGTTTCTAGGGATCATGTGAGTGGGAATTTAACCCCGTTCTGTAGGGCTGGGGATTTTTGAAGATTCCTATTCTTTACATTGCTCATATGTTTAGCTGTCGGTGTTGACACTGTTCTTATATCCTTATTTTTCATATTTCAGTTGAGCATTTACACTGCTTTTGTCCCCACTGGTCATATAGATACTTCTCTTGTACTCCAGTGTGTAACAACCACTCTTCCCTTGACTTCATGCCTACGTATTGTCCAGTCATGCTTCTCTCCCTTACTGTACTCCTGCTACATGTAAACATCGGTTGGTATCAACAAGTGGCTACATAGGTAATTTAGAAATGATCTGCAAGAAAAGCCAGATTAGACTATAGGCAGCATGGAGGAAAAAGCGTGTGTGGAGGAAATGGTGACCGGGAGCGGGACCGTGCCTGCGGGAGCAGTGGCCGTGCCAGGCGCAGTTTGCTGGACAGTGTCTGTAGTGAGCTCCCAGAGATTCTGCGTACTGGGGTTGTTTTCCAAGCTCTCTCTGCTCTCCCTGTTCGATACCTCCTTTCAACCTTACAGAAGTGGGTACATCATCACCTCTTTGGGCAACCTCCCCGGCCCAACCTTACAAGCAGAAAGCAGAACAAAGCCACACTTCTGCCTCCCGCGGTACCCTGGGGATGGCAGCCCTGTCCTCCCCAGCAGGTACCTGAAGAACTGTGCTGTTCAGGGCAGCGCTGTGGAGGCTACACATCACCTCCAGGTCTGCAGCCTAATGCAGTGTCTGTGCCTCAGCAGCACTAGACTTCTCTAGAGGAGGTTAACTCAGCTATGGTAAGGACTAAAAGGAAGATCTCAAAAAGATTTTCTTAAAGGTTTTCTTTATAGGTGAAAGGGAGAGGATTTTTTTTTTCTTCCAGCCCCTGCATGTAGAGTCCAGAATAACTTACTTAGTCAAGTATGTTTGGAGAGATATTTATAAATAGCATAGTACCAGATACATGAAAAAATACTGTGGCTTACAAGTAGAAGGGAAGTTTACATCAAATTTCATAAAACAGCTGTATATCATAAATATTAGACATATCATATCATTTCAGTGAATGGGTTTATTTTAGCTTAGATTTTTTAAAGTCTATCTTTTCAAGCCTAAGAAAAAAAAGTGACTGGATTTTCCAGAGCACCTACAGCTCCTGCTGACTTTTAGGCTCCTCACTAAAGAGTCTTTGAAAATCTGATTACTCTTCACACAGAATTCTGAGTGCAACTTTAAATGTCTGTATTAAACGCAAAAAAACTAAAGATGGAAGAAATGTGCACTGCTGTGTGCAAGTTGAAAAACTGAAGAAAAGTGTTTGTCCTTGGCAATAACAAAGTCCTAATCTGTTAATTTTTTTCATATGTGTTTATTGAAGACATGCTGATTGGGCTACTTTGGGTTCACCAAAGTAATTATTATATACAGTATCATTTCAAATTATAAACTGCACTCCAATTTGCTTCATTGCAGTGTTAGAAAATATAATTACTTGATAGAGGATGGAAGGATCCTCTTTTTATGCCTTCAAAGGTTTTATTTTTTAAAGCTTTGTTTCATGTCTGCCTTTCTGCGCAAAAAATTCATGTTACTGTCCCAATATAAGGGGAGGCTTCACAGAAAATATAGGAGAGAAGTCAGGTTTTGGTTTCTTTAAAGTAGTTATTTGCTTGCTGGCTTTAAAAGAGTTCATCGTACCAAACTGGCATATCTAAGTCTTATTCAAAGTGCTTAAGCTCGAATTATGAAGGGGAAAACACTGCTCTGAAATTCATTCTACTGTCACCAAAAATTAAGTCCAAAGCATGTTGTTACCCTCACACTCTCCTACCATGGATTCTCTGGTGGTCTTTATACCCCCCTTTCCTCTGACTGTTGTGAATATACATACCCGGCACGGCTTGTGCATGTTTATTATTATCAGGAGGAGAGATTGCACATAATTACCTCCTCCTCTGGGGAAAAGAAGTAAAGGCAAGGTACTGGGAGCACATCAGGAATAGCCATAATTCAGAAACAGGCTAAAAATTACAAACACAGACTACCTAGTCTAACAGGGACTCTGCCAATGCAAATTAAAAATAAATACTGCAGTTGCTGGAATGTAACAGAACACTCGGTACAGGTGGGTGAATGAATAGGCATCTACTTGTTCCCCCCAAGCTACTCAGTCTGTAACACTTCCTCCTAGAAAAGTAGAGCTAGATTCAAGGTTTTCACTAAGAAGTAGTGTCTAATTTATATGAAATACGTGACAGAGTCATTAAATAAAAATGGAACTAAGAGAAAAAGCTAGATTTTTTTTTTGTTTTTCCTTTACCAGGCATTGAAGACTGAAGTAAGATGGTGATAAAACATTCTAGATTTCTTTTAGTGAGCATCACAAGCTATAAACACATATCATCCAAACCCTGACTAAGGCCTTCAGAAGATCTCTTCGCTCCATTTGAATGATGAGGTACGCTTAGGCATTTCTTTTCAGCTTAAATGTCAGTACTGATAATAGGTTTTAAAGAAAACAACAACAAGAATCATTAAAACTGGTAGAAGGCTTTTCACTTCCAAAGTAGCCGGAAAAAATTATAATCCTGATTAAGCTGTAAGTACTTAGATGGATTGAGATAGCAGACCATATTAATGATAAAGTTCCTTACTTCCAATAACAAATTACATTATCTGTAATTTTGATGAATGATTACCAGGAAGGTTAATGTATATTAACTAACCTCAGCCACTGACTTTTTGGGCAGCCTGCCTAACTCTATTTTTTTCCCTTTTTGTTTGGTTGGGTTTTTTTGTTTGTTTTGGGGTGGGGTTTTTTTGGAACAGCTACAGACCACAGCATCATGTTGTCTGAGAACCATTATCTTGCTTGCTTGTGAAACAACCCTGTGTTTTAATTTAGCTGTGTTGTCTGTCACATCAATCTGCAAATTTTAGTTGCTCGCTTCACAGAGAGAACTGAGTACCTTGAAAAGGGGGCTTGGATAGGTGGAACCAGTTCTCACTGCTGAACAGAAGTTAGGAACAGCTTCTGATAACACAGTAGTTTGATACCTTTTTGGAAGATGCAATAGTGCAAACAAACCCAACGAAATCAGCCCAGGCTTTATTAATTCCAGCCAGTTTGCGATCAAACGTCAGCAGTCTGCCAGTGAAATCTGCCAAACGCCTACTATGGCTCTGCTAATTGCAGCAGATGTTTTCAAGAGGATCCTTTTGGATGTATTGTCCCAACGTGGCTGCATAGGCTGCAGTCAGCTACAGCGAGGCTCAGCCAAATTCAGAATTCAAAGTTTAATTGCCATTGGGAAACTAGCCCACATGCCAGTGTGTTCAAATGATTTTATTTTTTTTTTTTTAGTCAAAACAACGTCACTGCCAGGAGGTCCCATCTTTCAGACAATAAGGAGGTAGTACGCCAGCACAAGAACTCCAGCTACTTGTCTTAAACAACAGCCTAAATGAAAGGACTTCCTGTATGCCTGGTTTTTAACTTTCTATAACTCAAACATGTCAGATTTGCAGAGTGTACTGTACTGCTAATTATATGCTGTCTCACACTGATGCCATATAACTTAAGTCACTAGGCTCTTCCCAAATTTTAACCTGAAATGTCTGCAAAGCAGTGTCTTGGCAGTTGTTTAATTGCATGTAACATTTCCCTATTGGCCTTTCTCTTGTAGAGTCCTTCAGCTGTGTTCAAAACTAGTTCATATGAAGCTGAAGAAAGGGATGAGATGTGTGATATCGGTCATTGTTCCTGGCTGGTGTGTGAGAACTCTCTCTAGCTGCTAATTGGGAGAGCCTTCTGTAGTAAGGACAATTAAATAAACTGTGGTAGGCTTGATATATTGACTTCACTTGGTGAAAATAAACATAATACATATGGATTTTTTTTCTTGTTTATTTCCAGGAATTTCAAAAGAATCTTTGATTTCACAGAAGCTTGATTTCATCAAGTGTGAGAATGTATTTTCTATTTCAATAAAGTAAATTTCAAAGCAAGGGCAAGGAGTTTTCTTATGTCTTAAGTAAAAATATAATCAGAGCTGCTGTTACTAAATAAATTTCACACATGCTAAGCCTGGAAATAAAGCTCTGGTTATAGTTTGCCGTGAGTTTTGTGATTTACATATGCATACATGTGTGTGAAAGAGATTCAGGGAGACCTGCGAGCTACTCGAAGTGTGAGTAATTCTATTTCACCTTCTTTGAGAAAACTACTGAAAAAGAAGAAGCCCGAACTGTACCCTTGTAGTCTGCAATAATCTGAAACCAGCCCTGAGCTGTGCTCGGCTGCCAGTCCCGGCTCAGCAGCGGGCTGTGTCGGGAAGCGTTGTGTGAGCTGCTGTCTCCACCTACTGCTGCCTGCAAGAAATTGGACTTCTAAACCCTCAGTAGCAGGTGGCCATACAAGTGTAAGAGAGTCTCTAATGATACACCTTTTTTGCTCAGATGTAGTTGCTGTAATGGCAGTCGCTAACTCATTATAGCTTAAAATGGGTCAGCTTTTCATTTGTAGTGCACAAGGTTTGTAAATCAGCTGTGAAAAGGTGTTGAAACTTGCCAGCTTCACAGAGATTTCTGTGACGGCATATGTTCATGAATATGTTTGCTGTCATTAATTACTATGCTCATTAACAATACCACAGAAAACTTAGCAGAAACTTCACAACACCACGAAGAACACTCATCCGCTTCCAGAGCAGAGTTCTTTTACTTCTAGAGAAGTAGTCAAGCCTGAAGATAAAAACAGAAAACAAAGCAACTGAAATCTTATATCTGCCTTGCTAAAGCAAAACTAAAGAAATAATATATGCCCACAAAAAATTCACTTTTTTTTTTTGTTGTTTCTGAATTGCATAAAAGCTCTAGCTGCTTCTCAATGACAAACAGCATTTTTCAGCTGTTTGATCTGCACATTTGCAATGTTCTTTTGCCAGGCTTTGTTAATATCCCTTGGCCCCTCCATCCCATGTAAATGTCATAGCAACTGTATGGGATCTTCTTGAGTTTTTCTTTGATATTTTCCAGCAGACAGTATTTTAATTCATATTTCCTTAAGAACCTTTACTTCAAATCAACTTTTAAACATGAAATGATGGTAAATTAATGTGATATTTAACACATTAACATTTATATTTGTGTCATGTATTTTCACATTTCAGTGGTCCCTCATGTCAAGAAGCTATTTGAAGTGAAGCTCAAAAATCAAAGCTTGAATGGTAGACCTAGATCAAAAATGGGATGGTTGTTCTTGCAGGTAAGTCCAAGTGCATATGATCAGCTGCAAAATCGAGGTGATGTTACAGTTCAGGTTATGTTTTCCAACTATGTGCATAAGATGTATCTGAACATCCATCCCCCCCAACATCCTTATGGCTAAGCTGACTGCCCAT
>NW_009728784.1:0-5409 GCF_000703405.1 Apaloderma vittatum
TGAGCAGAAAACCTGTCACTGACATCTCCAATGTCTGCATGCTCTCAGAGGCCGAAAGTAACTTCAGTGAACCCTGGCGTGGTTTCCTTCCTCCCACCCACATTTCACTCGCTCAGAACTCTTTTAATTCCTTGGAGCTCTGGAATGACAAGAAGAATATTAAAAGTCACAGGCTAAGTCTTTTGGCCTGTTAGTCAGGGTGATCCTCCGCTGAAGCCTGTGAAGACAGATTTAGTTGGATCTAGGCCCTGGGCAGTTTTACTGTCCTGTAAGGAGCCCTGCAGGCTCCTTTGTATCTTGATATTTACCATTCAGAGGCAAAAAATAAGTTGTCCTGAGGTTTTTAAGTACTGACAAATGGATGGCTTCCTTTGTGTGCCCTTTCTTCTTCTCCGTTTGCCAATTCCAAGTTCTCTGGCAAACACCACTGCCCCCTCACCATCCAAAGTCTAGGCTAACATCAGTGTTTCTCTGAAGAGCTAACAAAAAGGTTAATTTTTTTTGCCATAAACTATATGCTATATAAAAATGCTTCACCTGGCAGAATCACACTTTGACTGGAGTGTTCTTTTGCATGATCAGAAATCTCCTCATCAGCAAAATCCTTTGAAGATGGTGTGTTAAAAATCCTCCCAGATCTTATTGCTTGCTCATTTCGGTCAAATTGTACGCTCTAAAACTGTTACGCATGCAGAAAAGACTCTGAGGGGAACCAGAGAGGTAGCATGGACAGCCCTACTCATAGCTCTCTACCAAATCCAGGTTACAAATCTGGCACACTGAGACTGCAGGTGGAAGTAAATGGAGAAGCTGAGCTGTGAGAACAAACCTCAGGTTGATTTTTTCAGGCAATCTAATAGACTTCCTTGTGGTTTTTATGGCAAACCTTTGGCCTCCATCTAGGCAACGAATTGCTTTCTTGATGTCCCGTACCCAGACATCTCTCTCCTCCAGGTAGGCAGCTTGAAAAAAGTGGTCCTGGTGCTTGGCCACAGTGAGCTTGAACACAAACTGGAATGACAAATGATGAGTTTTTAAGAGTTACTTCGGTGCAGCCAGTTGGGCATGATTAACCTAGTACCACCATGACATATAGCTTACTTGTGCCTAGGGACTGTGGAAAATCCCTTAGAGCACAGTTTAAATTTAAAAAAACCCAAACCTCTCAAGAAAAACATGAACAGGCAATGCAGGTAACTGACTCCTCTCCTCCAGGTAGGCATCTTGAAAAAAGTGGTCCTGCTGCTTGGCCACAATGAGCTTGAAGACAAACTGGAATGAAAAATGATGAGTTTTTAAGAGTTACTTCGGTGCATCCAGTTGGGCATGATTAATCTAGTACCACCATGACATATAGCTTACTTGTGCCTAGGAACTATGGAAAATCCCTTAGAGGACAGTTTAAATTTAAGAAAACCCAAACCTCTCAAGAAAAACATGAAGAGGCAATGCAGATAACTGACTCCTTTTGCTGTTTCCCTGTGAACGATCCTGACATTGTCAGTATAGTCAAGATGAAGTCACCGATATAAGCTGCTGATTCTAACTTTTACTGGGATGTTCAACACAGGTGAAAGGCTGAAATGCCCAGCCCCTGTGGGCTTACAGCGGCTGAAAATTAGTCTTAATGTTTCTAGAGATAATGGTCAGCCTGAAGGAAGGGAAAAAAAAAACCACATCATGTTGGTCAGCCACTGATTCACAAATGGAGAAAAGGTGACAGTCACAGTGGAGAGTAGCTGAACGCATTTGCAGCCTAGCAAATATTTACAGGCTTAGTGGGGAAAAGATACTCCAACCCTTGGCTATATGTTATGATCACTACCTATCTAAACACACTGGCAACAATGGAAAGACTGTATTTCCCCCCAAATGGGAAAAGATCTTTTAAAGGTAGTTCTAAGCAAAAAAAAACCCAAAATCAAACTACAAAGTTCACACTCTTTGATCTTGTTTTCACCCAGTGATCTTTTGGATGGAAAATCTGGATCTAATTACTTGCCCAAGAGGGTTTTTCACTCCCTCCTACAGTTCCAATAAGTGGAACTGTAATTGGCTCTGCAGTTGAATTAGAATAAATAAAACAGGTTCTGACTCGGGAGGCATCTGAAAACGACAGGCTAATCAGCAGGGAAGCAGCGTGGCTTATGGGGGCAAGAAAAGCAGAGACTACTGTCAAAAAGCAACGAGCAGTGAATCTCACAGCAATGAAATCAAAACACTGAGTCTACTGAAGCTTGTGTTTGGAAATGGCATATTTCTGAAAAACCCTAATATGCATCTTCCAGAGTGTTGCCAAAGGGAAAAAAATTCTGACATGCTGAAATTGTGCAGAAGTCCCGCTGAGTTTCGCGGAAGATGGATAACAAACTTACAAACTTTCACAGGAAAAGCAGCCATCTACAACTTCTTTGACTCAGCACATGATTACCAGGCAATCTTTATTCTCTGCTCCATCTTTTATTGTACTCTCTCAAATGAAGCTTTTAACTTAAGAGCTCTTTTCTCTTAACAGATTAAGGTCTAAAAAGACTCCGTAAGAGCCAGTTTTTCTTAAAAATATAAATATGCGGTCTGCACAAAGAAGAAAATAAAAAAAAAAAATAAAAAGAAGAAGGAGAAAGAAAAGAAGAAAGGAAGGAAAAAGTAAAGCCAGCAGATCCAGACTTGACACCAGGGACCCTGACTCCACTTACCACAGAACCTAAGGATAATAATTCTCCTCACTTTACTCACATGAGAAAGTGAAGCTTGCTCTTTCATGCTGTCTCATACTTTCTTTCTATTTTTCTAATGCTCTGAGAGACTTCTATCTTTAGTCAGGCATCCTCGCAGTAAATGTCTGTAAACAGTAAGTGGATAATGTTCCACATTAGGATCATAGAGTCTAGGGGACCCCTCTGCAGAGGAATTCTTGGGGCTATAATGGCTATTTGATGAAACAGAGTTGCTGAAGTAACAAATGACTGACTAAACACATGAATCTTTGCTCATACTAGAAATCCTGTTTCACCAACAACTATTTTTCAGGACCCCTATAACAAAATATGTATGCTTGTGCATTTCCTGTATCTTATTTTCTGCCAAATAAGACTCTGAATTTGTGAATATAGTGATTTGTGTTTCACTGGGAATTGGGACCTTAGCCTATGCGCTTGATATCCTCAGTATTAGAGATCCCAAATTGTATAGGCAACATTTGAACTCAAAATCGAAACTTTTCCGTTTCAATGACAATTGAACAATGTCAGGTTTTGTTGCTCTCTCTGTGAGTGTAGATATGACTCTTAGTCACTTGCAAAAGCCCCACAAATAGTAACAGAGTACATGATTAAGACAGATTGCACGAATGTGAAGTGTGTGGACTGAGTAGTTACTAAATGGTAATAAAAAGGATTGGAATGGCAGCTTTACTTTGACTTTCGTGCTCCAGCATTTATCTCCCTGCTGCCTGAGCAAGTCAGTCATCGTTCTTTTATAACAAATATGCTTCCATTGCTCATGAAACAAGTTTCTCACCCCTTTATTCTGTGGCAACTAGATTTATATTTAATAGAGTAGTTGTGCAATTCAGCTGTTAAGTATCCCCACAACAACATAATTTAGCTCTGCCCTCTGACAGACTCAGAGAATTTTTAAAAAAAAAAAATCCGTCTTTGAATTGCTCCTCTTCAAGTATCTCAAGTTTTTCCTGAGCAGTCACGCTTTTCAAACACTACCTAAGTCCAAGCTTGTTCGTGACCTTCTTAAGACAAGTGGGAGTCGCCACCAGGATAAGCGTAAGGAGTTTGCAACCACCACCCTTGCATCTCTTCAGTGCCTTCAGGAGTCTCAGTATACTGTCAATCATTGTTATTAAAAATACCTACCTTTCTTTTGCCATAATCTTGGCATGGGCTGGTAATAGAGCTTCCTTTTAGTGGGATCATCCCTTTGGGACTGTTGTCAGCCTTCCGCTTGTAGAATTCAATTCCATCTTCTAGGAGCACGACCCACATTGGCTTCCAGGTATTAAACATGCTGCCCTGCATCAATAAATCACTGTGCACATTATGTTCAATAAACCACTCTTCACGTGATACCCACTGAAGATGTGACCTTTCAGGGAGTGTCTGCATGACACTAAAATAATTATAGTTAGTGTGTCTCAAGGGGAACATACCAGAGTCGTGTCTCAAGGGAACATGACCAGAGTCAGGATCATTCTGATGTTGAGAGGTGCTGCGTGGTTTAGGACTGCTCACAGCTCCAGATCACAACCGAGTTTTGGCAGAGTGTCCCTTGGAAGAAAGACTTCAAGACAGCATCTAAATGAGAGGCAAGCAGTCTGTGGGCTGACATTTTTTTCCTCATGGTTGTCTGGCTGGGCAGTGGAAGATGAAATTTCATTCCGTGCTCTGAAGATTGCGCCGAGAGCCCAGTTCTAGTCCAGTCTTGTGCGAGCTGCCCCTGCACACTCAGCGCTGCCCCTGGGCAATGTCCTGCTGCCATAAGGGATCTGCAGGGCACAGCTGAGCACCCAGGGACAGAATGGGGTGCAGAAGCTGAGCCAGAGGAGCCGCTACCCGTGGGGAGCACTGTAGAAGCAGCAGAGCCACGGGCAGGGAGTGAGAGATGTGCTGCTAGAAACAGTGTCGGAGGGGGGATTCAGGTGCCTCTGCCAACTCTAGCAGTGCAGGCACGTTCCCTGGTGCAACTCCTGGTCGCCTCACTCCCACCCAGCAGAGCCCTCACTCACCCTTAATGTCACAAAGACCAGGTGACCAGTTGCATTCTACCAGCACCCAACCACTACTGGGTTGAGTGAGGGCTCAGGTGCTGTCGAGGCACCAGTGCTGTGGATCCTGATACAAACACATGTCCATGGGAAAAAAGCAACCAAGTCCCCTCCAAAACTCTGGGACTCTGGGCACTTCCTTGCGTGAGGCTGGCGATGATCTCACCCCTCGTTCAGGGCATGCAAATGTTGGACATTGGGCTCTTTCACCGTGTCATCCTGCTGGGCTGCAGCTGCCCACCACAGGGGCACAGCTCAGCCACGGCACCTCTCTGTTACCCAGCAGTGCCATGCAGAAGGAGAAGACACCTCAGTGCTAAGGCCACAAGCAGGCTGCTGCAAGCGTGTCTGCCCGCAGCTGTAATGGACCCTGCGTGTCCCTGGCTGGGGGGAGAGAGCTGAGATCTTCAGGTATGACGAGTTGGCTGAGGGGGTGGTGATGTGCACTTGGAAACAGGTTTCTTCTGCTCTCAGCAGTAGCCTGTTTCTTTAGGGAGGAATGTCTGATTGTGATCGTACTCCAGCTCCAAGAGGTACCAGCACAGGGGAGCTGAGATCAGCTCTCCTCACTCTGCACCAAGGTACAGTCCCTTTGCCTCTAAGGACCCACAAGGTTTCACTTGCAGTTCAAC
>NW_009728785.1:0-1862 GCF_000703405.1 Apaloderma vittatum
ACAAAGCTGATGAAGGGCCTGGAGAACAGACAATTGAGCGATTGAGGGAGCTGGGTCTGTTCAGTTTGATGAAGAGGAGGCTGAGGGGGGATCTCATCATGCTCTACAATTACTTGAAAGGACATTGCAGAGAGGTTGGTGCTGGTCTCTTCTCACAGGTAATTAGGGACAGAACCAGGGGGAATGGTTTCAAGTTGCAACAGGGCAAGTTTAGGCTGGACATTAGGAAGAAATTCTTCACAGAAAGAGTGGTCAGACACTGGAATAGACTGCCCAGGGAGGTGGTTGAGTCTCCATCCTTGGATGTGTTTAAGTGTCGCTTAGGTGTGGTGTTGGGTGATATGGTTTAGGGGTGACCTTGTAGTGTAGGGTTAATGGTTGGACTCGATGATCCCAAGGGTCTTTTCCAGCTTGAATTGTTCTAGGATTCTAGGAAACAAGTTATTGCTTATAAAATGCTATTCACAAAACCCTTCCATTGTTCACAACCTTGTAAAACTTGGACCAGTTAAGAGGCTTATTACGTCGCATTCTTGTTAATTTACTGTCCCAGAATTTGTACAAAACTTCTTCTGGTCCCTGAAGAGCTAGGAAAAGAGGATTCATATTCCTTATACAAAAGGTTTAATGCTTTTTAGAGTTAACTAAAAATGGATGAGTCTATGCTGTATTTCAAGCATTCTATGGGGAGTGAAACTAGCTTTCTTCATTGCCCTTGGTCTTGGGGTATTTCATCTCTGTTCTTTAGTCCTTGGAGGAATTATCCCTACCTATCTGGCTGATATGGAGGATGGCACTTGCAGGCCCCAGGAAGAGTCATTTCCAGGCTTCATCACTCAGAGAGACAGATTGCTATGGTCATCATCTTTATGAAAATGAAACTGCTGAGTACCCCAGGGACTATGACTCTGTAAAGTTTAAAAACATTTTAAGTAAATTTCTGCTGTTCGTGTTTTCTGGTATAATCCACTATAAAAGGGATCCTTGAGATTAACAGCATCACAAAAACATAGTCTGATGTTGCAAACATAATGTATCATCTTTTCATTTATACTGTCTGAATCATGTACACCAGGATGCAAATGTTAATTCTGCTTGATAGTTTTAAGATGAATGCTTGGGAGAAACAAATAGAAAAGAGACAGATACATTCTACACACACATTAAAAAAAAAAAAGAAATTCTGATATTCACCTCTATAACTTGTTTTATTTAACGGAATTGAAATAACTTATGACAAGCACAATGTAGTTTTATTCCTCTAAAAATAAACGCTATTAGGCTTCAGAAAAAAGATGAGTTCTAGACCTGCATTATTAAAATGAAAGATAGGATTTAGTACTGAGGTATTTCTATGTAAAATTCTTTAATGTTTTAACATGATCGGTTAATATTAATATAGTTGCTGTTGGAACAAGCACATAAATAACAAGTGACAAGCCAAACATAGTAGATGGCATTGTTCGATCTTGAGAAGAGAAGGCTCCAGTGAGACCTTATTGCAGCCCTTCAATATATAAAGAACGCCTATAAGAAAAACAGAGGGAGACTCTTACCAGGACCTGTAACAACAGGGCAAGGTTTTAACTTGAAAGAGGGAAGGTTTGAATTGATCTTAAGTAAAATTGGCCTTAATAAGATTGACCTTGAGGTGATGCTGTTAATGAAACCATTTAGCAGATGAATTTCATACCAACACATTGCAGAAAATAAATTGCTGAAATTATATACAGAGTAACTGTAGTTATCTCTATAGTAACAAATATAAAGAAATTTTAAGTAGAGGAAAATACACCCACTTGGATAAGAACTTTTTTTATTTGCTGACTTTTGTTTTCCTTCCTTCCTTCCTTCCTTCCTTC
>NW_009728786.1:0-218 GCF_000703405.1 Apaloderma vittatum
ATGTTGGGCAGTTGGTGATGAATTGTCCGTGGTGGGACAACTCACGCTGGAGGAGAGAGCATGAAGCTGATCTCCCATGAGAGGGACCCCACAATGGCCCTGAGGAAGAGTGAAGAGTCCTCCTCAAGAGTGAAGAAGCAGTGGAACCAACCTCGGGTGAACTGACCATAACCCCCATTCCCTGTCCCCCTGCACTGCTCAGGGGGAGGAGGTGGAGC
>NW_009728786.1:302-775 GCF_000703405.1 Apaloderma vittatum
TTCTCACTACTCCTCTCTGATTTATTATCTTATTGAACATCACTAATCGAGTCTGTTTTGCCCAGGATGGTAAATGAAAGTGATCTCTCTGTGCTTATCTCAAACTTTGAGCCCTCTGAAATATTTTCTCCCCCTGTCTAGTGGAGAAGGGGGAGTGAGAGAGCGACTGTGGGGGTACCTGGCTGCCAGCCAGGGTCAAACCACAACACCCATCCATGGAGATATTCAAGGTCAGGCTTAATGGAGCTCTGAACAACCTGATCTAGTTAAAGATGTCCCTGCTCGCTCCAGGGAGGTTGAACTAAATGGTCTTTAAAGGTCCCTTCAAGTCCAGCACATTCTATGATTTTATAATCACAATTCTATGACTGTACGATTCTATGATTCTACGGTTCTATGATCATCAAGTCCAACCGTTAAGTTAGTGATGCCAAGTCTACCGCTAAACCATGTCCCTAACCTCATCTCCGTGT
>NW_009728787.1:0-44094 GCF_000703405.1 Apaloderma vittatum
GGCCGGCCCAGCCCTAACCCACGACAGTGGCTGAGGGGTCAGATAATGATCTCCACAAATTTACAGTTTGGGAATTAATTTCTCATATTTTCACAGCAAAACTGAGCGGGTCTTAAATAGTGAAAATATAAAACTGATTCTCATGGAAAACAGTCCTTGCTGCCTGTGTGTGTTTCATGAATGCAGTATCAGTAAGAAAAGTTTATTCTTTTCAGTGTTGTCACTTTCCAGAAAAGGTATTTTTTGTCTCTTTGCATATAAAAGAGGTATTTTAGGATGATAAAAGTATAACAAAGTGGGAAATTTCATTCTGGCATTGACAATCCGATTACATCGTCTAGAAGAGAGCGCACGGATAACTGGGCTCTAGTCTACTGCTACCCTTTCCAACCCAGCCTAGGATTAGTAGCAAGAAGTAAAGCAGGAGATTACTGCCTGTGTTTGTGCTTTTTCTACTGTCAGATGCATTCTGACAGTAAGTGTTTCAAAGCGATTTCTTTTTCTTTTTTATTTTTGCAATGCTGTGAATGATTTGGGTGCTTTGACACAAGAATTCTCCAATTAAGGAACAAGCAAAAAGACTTTTAAATAAAACTTACCATGTTTGTTCAAGTCATTGAAAAGCAGGAAATTACTGTTGCTCTCCAAAAAGCAGCTGTGTGTATAGAGTGACTTTTTATTTAATGATTCAAATTATAGCATAAATATACATTGTATTACTTGTTATTCTCATTTGTCTTAGCATGCTGTGAAAGAGGCTTCAGCATAGATGTCAGCTGTAACAGGAGCAGGAAGAAATCCAGACCTCAGTGACACAAGAAACAATAACTGTCTTGTAGAATCCGACACTGAAAGAGTTTTGTATGTACTTTTTGAATCCCATCATACTATGTTCTGGTCTGCTTCTCACTTAGCATGACTTTGCGTTGTCATTATACTATTAAGGTAAAAAAAATAAATAAATGCTGGTTCAGGAGTCACGAATGTCAAACTTGAAAGGGAAAATGAACGCCCCGGCAGAAAAAAGAGTCACATGTAATTGAAGTAATGGACAATTGTAAAGTAGAACACAAGTTATTTAAGAATATCCCGTCCTTTCCTTCCAGATACTGCCCAGGGACAGTTCTGACATGCTTGTGATGTCCTCCAAGCTTGGCTCCTTGGCCCAAGAGGTTGGCAGGTCCCCAGTCCCTGGGTTTCCGAGGTGCTGGGTCTCTGCACAGGATGTCTTGCTCACACCTCTCCTCGCTGTGCTATCAGCGTGGGTTCTCAGATAACCTGCTCTCAGACCACTTTAGGACGTTAGTTAAGGTGTTGCAAACTCAACCGTAGGTGAAACTATGGGAGGCAGCTCCCAGGTGCTGAGCCGTCGTTTATTTAAATGGCTTGTGAGCACCTGACAATTATGCAACAATTAATTCTCTTGGACAAAAATGCAGCTGGGCTAGTTGTAGTGTTTCCTGCTTAGGAAGGTGGTTGGAGAAGGGTGGGAAAAGATCCCAGTTCCGAGGCAGCAGCAACTGAGCTGGAGGCCCTGCGGAGTGCCTGGTGTGAGCTCCTGGGTAGACTGGAAATATAAAAAATAGATGGGGCTGACATTGTCTGAGTGACGTCTGATGAATAATGAACTGCGAACATGAATGGTGGCATTAAGGTCATCCTGTATTTTAATTTTAGAGCGGGTTGTAAATTATCTAATTATCTGCAGTCCCTCTTTCCGAGAGAGAGTGAGAAACCTTCTCCCTGCGCAGGCAGCCTTGGCCTCAGCATCGGGTTGGCGCAGGAGGTGGGAGCTGAGGGGGGGCTGCTAAAGCCCCTCAGCTTCCCTGGAAATCCACGCTTGATGGATTTCGAAAGAAATGGAAACATCAGAACCCATCAGATAAGGTAGACACAAACACCATCAGTTTGGTGAGTGCAGCCTCGGGGTCCCGGCACTGCAGCATCCCCAGCAGATGGATGCATGGAGTCGCTGTGAAGTTGCAGCCGTTCCTCCTTTGGGTTTAGGTTTAAGCTTTTTGGTTGGCTTAAACATACCTGGAGATCTCCAAAGGGTATTTTTGCCAAACCCTGTGGCTGATGTGAAAGCTGACGGAAGGGTCTGGAGCATTTGCTCTCTGCTCTAGAGCCGATACCGTCACAAGAGAATTCATTTCTTCGAAGCCAGGCAGCAGCTCCCTTTAAAACCATTGATATGAGAATAGGTTCCCTCGGAAGGAGAATATATTGCTCTTGTGCTTTTACAATACTTCGTGCTCTTGCAGGTGAGCTCTCATGCTCAGTGCCAGTTTGAACTGGGCATAAGTAAGTTTGGTAAGTTTGTAGAGAAAAGGAATGAATACATGCATTATATGTATCTTAGTCTCGTTACAATTCTGAGAGTTTCATTTACACTCAGTGTGTTAATAATAATTAAAAATACTTGTCCTACCCTTATAAACTGGTCTGTAAAAGTTTATAGCAAACTGTTAGTTTATTTTGCTGATGGTTGCTTCTTACATGGTGACATCACAGGAAATATGTGAGCGAAAAACCTGCTTTTTTATTTTTTCATTTTGACAAAACTGGTACTGGTCATATTTAAAACAAGGCAATATATGGTAAAACTATCAAACTAATAACTTGAAATTAATATTTAGGGTGGACACATGCTGGAAGGCTGGACCACAAGCATAAAACTACTATTTGATTTAAGGACATTTTGTTTACTTTTAAGAGCAACAGTGTTTCACACTTTGGTTCTTTTTTTGGCTGCATATTTTAAATGCAGAAGAAATCTCATGCCTGTTTTTTAATCTGGAAAGCTCTAAGATGTTACTTGTAGTTAATTTTCCAGCAAAGAAAAAGTCAGTCATGTGAAGGAAAATGACACCAATTTTATTCAGTCCATCAGCATTGATAATATGCTTATAGAGACCCATCTGCATTGATGAGAGGGTATTTATGTGCAGCTACAGGTAAATCAAGCCGTTTTTTCCTGGATCACCAATTGGAAATTTGTGCTTTTTACAGGATTTTGTGATTTTTTTTGTTGCCGTTGCTCTAGAAGTAAGATAAGGACCAGTCTGTAATACTGGAAAACAAGAAGGGTGCATCAGCTTTGTTATAAAATTCTCAGTTGGTTGAGGATTCAGTGTATCTGTGAAGCAATCTGAATGATCATGTCTTGAAGATGGGCAAGGAAATGATGAAGTGACTCTATTTCTATGCAGATTGGGGCTACGTAATTAAATACGTACTTTCAGACAAAAGCAGAAATGAAATTGCTTCCTCAGTTCTGAGAAAAAATAATAGGAAAGAATATAAAATGGTATAAAGAAAGAAATAAATGGGAGCAATAAATGGCCAGTCAATAGGGTGTTTTGGAATTAGAGAAGGTCAAGCTAACCTGATCTTTTATTCTATCTTTAGCTTTTCTGAGACTGCAGCTTCGGCTGAAAAAGATAATGTAATAAACCTAAACTTAAATAAAACATTTGAAGTGAGTCTTGTTTGAAATGTTGATTAAAAAATATAAATCATTATCCGGCACATGTTAAGTAAGTGCTGCTGGCTAACTGTGTGGCTTTGAAGGGTAGCTTGAGTAGAAAATAACGGAGAGGTAACTTGCTAGTAGAGAGACTTTTAGGTTGGTTCTAGATCCATGGCTGTTTCATGTTTCTGTCAAGAAAACGAGAAATCATTACTGAGTGTTTATGGCTATATATGGAGAGGCGAATAGATGGATAGGGAGATATTCTGTGTCAAAACATGTATCATGATCTGAGCAGCCTTGGTCTAAGCAGACCTACCTGGAGCAGGAGGTCAGACCAAAGCTCCCCAGAGGCACATCCCAACCTCAGTTATTTGGTGATTGGTGTTTGGCCCTAATGCAAACTCTCTGGCTGTGTGGTTTCAGTCCTAGTGTTCCCTGTCCTTATTCACAAGAGTTCAAAAGAACTAAGAGCAGCATTAAAATGCTGGGAAATGGCTTTGTAGAGAAAGTGTAGATTCTCTTCATGTGAAGAACGGGATGTCTCATCGAACTAAAAATTGTGCAGTGACCTCATCCGTAATAAATTATGTGGTGTATAAAACATTATTTAACAGATAAGGGTATCATGCAGTCCAGGACTAGAAGCTGAAACTGGGCATGCTTGATGGTGTGTCAGGTGCGTTATTTTAGAAACGGATGTGATTAATCATTATTCTTATGGTCTATGGATGCAATGCCACATTGCTTTTGATTTTTATCTAACTGCTGTCTGGTTTTAAAGTGGGTCTGCTTGTGTTCCCAGGCCTCTTGATGATCAAGTATGGTTATATCAAATTAAATGTAATGTGAAGTTTTGCTCTAAGCTATACTGAAAGTTAAAATAAAGGAATAGAGTGGTCTCCTCTGCATATCTGCAAACCTCCCTTCTGTACCGTGTTGCAAAAGGCTTTCGCAGTCATGTTCTTGCTGTGTTTAGGGAGCCTTCCGCGTTCCCCAAAGACATCGGCCAGAGAGGTGCAGCTTTGCAGAAACCAGTAAGGTTGGAAAGGCCAGGAAACAACTCTACAACAAATCATGAGTGAATGAACATTTGCCCAAATTAAAGCATGGCTAATGAATCTAAGGTGCCTTCTGCCTGGGCATGGGTCTGAGTGTGGTCTGTCAGTTAAAAAAGCTGTGTTTGCTTACCAAAATACATGAATATACTGCTTTTCATGTGAATATACGTGAAAATAATGCTTTTTCTGGGAAGCTGGGCAATCAGGACCATCTTGTGCATGTCCTGTGTCCCGTCACTGTCCTTCTGCGCGCGTTGGCTGCGGTGCCCGACGGGACTGTCCATCTCCCTCGCCCTCCCGTCCCTCTCCTTTACCTACCTTCCTCCTCATTCTCACTCCTGTTCAATTTGTATCTGTCAACGGTTTATTTTTCTTTTATCCTAGCTTCCCCTCCTTAGTAAAAGCGCTGAGCAAACGACATTTTGTGGGCAATTATTAGCTGAGCATCCCGCTCCAATACAAAGAGCAGACACACGTCTGGCTGGCTGGGCGCTTGTCTGAAAGCTTCTTCTTTTGAATATATGTGATGAACTCAGCCGCTCTCATACAGTTGCTTTTCTTCTGGATCATTTAATATATTATGTAAACTGCTTACTAAGATACCATGTAGTCTGAAGCTTGCATTGTTTCATGGAGAGCACGCACATTCCTAAGCCCTGATTTCCAGACGAATGCTGAGGCTCGTTTCAATTGTGATTCACTGCTGCCTCCATCCCTTTGGTCAGAGTGTACAGCAGGGAAACTCTTTGTGTTGTGGAATTATATTCTGACATTGATGCATGAAGAAATTATTCCCCCGAAAACAAAAAAAATGCGGCACGTGCTGTAAGAAATTCAGCGAACTGACCAGGATCAGGGTAACTTTCCAGACCGGCCAAAAGTATGGAAGTCTTTCCAAGGATTTGTGTCATCCAAAGGCAATTGTGTGGTCCTTTGCAAAGATTCCTGCAGGACAGTCACACTTGAAATTCCTGCAGATTAGCCTATCATCAAGTCATCAGGATCCTACTATTTGAATAAACACAGCTGTTGTTTTCCAAGAAATATGGCAAAGAGCAGCAAGGAAAAAAAAGGGACAATTAGCGTTGCTAAATGCCAGGAAACTTAAGGTGGCATAGTTCTATTTGTGAGCCTTTGGCTTTCTGGAAAGCCCTTTTGCAACACTGTGATTTAACAGAAAAGGAAAAAGAATGACCTACCTGTCCTACGTCACAGTCCCATTCACGTTTTTGTAAATTGAATACGACATGGGAATATTCTCCCGTTTTATTTTGCTTTACTTCCAAAAATATTTCAATTTCTCAGAGCTCCTATTCCTCTTCCTATTCTGATCTACATTTTAACCAAAAAATAGAATATTATTGCCAAAATACTTGATTCTAGTTTGCTTCTCTGTCTTGTTTTACATCTTTTGCCTTGTTCTGAGTTGAGCTCAGACTTGGGAGAGAACTTACCATTTGATTACTGTATTGCCATCAGCACGCATCATAGCAGTTTCATCTGTTTCGTCCTCAATTCCGCAGACTATGGAGGCTGTATTTTATTTTCTGTTGTCTCACAGTAACCATCACACTCTGAACTGAGCAGGCATTTGCATGCCTGAGACTGTGGGGAAAGGGGTAGTTTTAAGCCACCTAGTCTGGATTTTCCCATCCTCTTATCTTGCGCCAAGGAGAGTTCAGCCAGAAAAAAATTCTCAGAAACCAGAAGCAAGTATGTATGTAAAACCTGTTTGGGGATCTCGTGAGTTAGGTCTGAGCATACAGATACAGTGGGAAAGAAATACAGGAGGCTTTGGGCTTCAGGTGGATTTATTTTTATAGTAACTTCTCCTAAACTTCTTAGCCCAGAATAAAGAAAAACTTGATTATTTTGGAAGTAAAAATGTCCCTCCAGCATTCTTTGCTCCCGATGATGTAAAGATCCAGAGAAAAATTAAATAAGACTAGGACATTTCTCCAAAAAAAAAATCCCCAGATTACACTTCCATAGTATCTCAGTCCAAAAAATCTGCAAGCTCTATAAAAAATGTAGTTAAAGGCTGCTTTTAAAAATTCTGGCTTCTTCAACGTGTTTTTTTTTCCCCAAAAAATAATACAGCATACTGTTTGTTAGTGCAGCCAGTAGACCAATAAAGGACTGATCTTGACAGGGCAAGTTGTGGTTTAAATGATCTATTCTTTCCGGACTGCCTTGAGGAACCACTCCGCTACCACCTCATGCAGACTTGCCAAAATTTTTGACATTGAAGGCCTTTGGTTTCATCTTGGTAGTTCAAAACATGTCCTGCTAAGTGTCAAATTATGCACAACAGGAAAGCTGACTCTTACGCAGCGCTCCAGCCTTCCTCTTTTAAGCACGACACTCTTCTTCCTACCAAACATCTTATACACTCTTTAGGCCAGAGAAGCTCACCCCTAATATTTTGCAGGTGTCGTGATAGCTGGTACCAGAGTCTGGGCTGCGTGTGGTCCTCCATGGGCTCTCCTCTAAAAGGGAGAGACCTGAGCTAGAGGGGGAAGAAGTTAATTTGGAAAATAGAGGAAATAGGAGAGCCCTGAGGTCATTAAAGGAAGAAAGTGGAGATAGATTAGATTTTAGGAAGAAATTCTTCAGTGTGAGGGTGGCAAGACTTTGGAATAAATTGCCCAGAGACGTTGTGGCTGCCCCCTCCCTGGAGGTGTTCAAGGCCAAGCTGGACGGAGCCTTGATTATCATGATCTAGTTGAGAGGCGTCCCTGCCCATGACAGAGAGGTTGGTTAGATGATCTCTAAGGTCCCTTCCAGCCTAGGCCAGTCTAGGATTCTATAAAGCGAGAGAATATTCACACAATATACTCATGGACAGCGTGGTGGTCTCCCAACAAGGTGTCAACACGGACTCTCAGATGAAATATGGGCAATGGAGGTCGTTTTCTCCACATCACTGTGAGGTGTCTTATCTCATACACTTCAGCACTTTAATTAAACCCCCACTGCAATGCACATGCAGCAATTTTCTTACTAGCAAGAGAATTTTTAATTCACAGTGTAAATCATCCAGATATCTCTATTCATAATGGAAAAAACAGTGGGGTGAAAAAATAAAACTATTGGATGTAGAAAAGAGATATAAGAAGTTACTTGCAGTAACAAGTGTCAGAACTGTCGCAGTGATGGAAGAAGTGTAGCACTTAGCAAAGGCCTACATTGGCTAACCAAAACTGTGAGACACAGAGTTAAACCACTCAAGGACTTCTGGAATATGCCACCTGAAATACAGGCAGAATTCAAAAGCTTTTAACAGTATTTGAAAAGCATCGCTGGTTTGTGCACTTCAGGCGGTCCAGCTGTCAGTGACTTTGCCACAGACCACAGTTCAATGTTCAACTTGCTGAGTACTGAATAAAAGTCATCTTTTGGGGGCATAGCTATGTCCTAGTCCTGCATATACTGAAAAGAAGAGGAATTAAATTGTTTTCTTTGGACATTACTCAGTTGATCTTTCACTGAGTGGTCCGTCTCTTGCTTCTGCTTTAAGCTTATTCATACAAATTGGCAACTTCTTCATAAGAAAGAGCTCAATAAATATTTGTGTGTGGATTTGAGTCCAGACAATCTGGAAATATGTATTCAAAGTAAGAAGAGGAAACCTGATCAAATGAATGATTCATCCTTTGCTGTAGCCACAAGTAGCGTCTTTGATAGCAATTCAGTTGTATCGCTGCATGTGTAGTGTCATAGCTCTGGTGCTGCAAACCTCTGGGGAGAAGTCCTGGTTGTGAAGTTAAATGACAATTCTTGTGAAATCTTTTCATCTTTCTTTCCTGTTGCTGTACGTTGCGGAACCACACGTCGATGTTGGTCCATTCTGTTGTATCTTAATAATAGCAGGAACCAGGCTTTGTAAATATTGTCGCATGACTGAAAAACATGGAAGTTAATAAATTTATTTATTGAAAGAAGGCAAAGCTGTTATCTATGACATTCCAGAGTTAGTACATACAAGCGACGACTACCTCTGATTTGATGTTTGTGTGGAATTACCAAGCAAGAACAGCTGAAAAAAGGTCATTTATGTGGCACGTGTATTTTTTAATGGAACGTGATGTAATGTTCTTGCTGAGTACTGCCGCGGGATCAACTATTTGGATGCAGCTGCTTAGATTTTGCGTTCGCAGCCCATAACTTCCATGTTGGGAGGACACATGGCTGCTCAGGCATGGTGATGGAAATCCTGCGTAGCCTTTTTTTGCCAGCTACATCCAGCCTACTCCTGCACTGTCCCCTGCCAGTGCTTGTGGTGATTGTTGCCTTTCCACCGCTGCAAGGATTTATTACGGCACGGTCCAGTGCTCGGCTCTTGGCAGATGATGCTAGGCAGCACGGGTAGCCCTTGTTCTGACTTATTCTGACCATCACAGTCTTGTAGAAATCAGGTGTTGTTCCATCCAGCTTTTCATTTTCCTACTGGCTGATGCTTGGCTGTGCTCAGAAGTATGTCTCCATCTAAACCTGGATGACGAGGATCACGCTTACTGTGCTCTTTGGACCATCTGATGTTAAATGGAGCCTGTGAGTCCTAATACAAGCAGTAAAATAAAAAGTAATAGCGCGAAGTTGAAAGAGGTAAGAATAACAAAGTACACTTTGAAAATATTTTTGAAAATAAATGGTATACACGGAGGTAGAGGGAGCCAGTTTTGTGAGTCTAGGCTCCAACAGTAATGATGTGATTTAGATTAATTGCAGTGTTTTATTGCTTTGAATTGAAAACAGCATTTTTATAGGCTAGACAGCAGGTGCAGAATATCTCAAAAGCAAAGATCCAGTTTTCCTGAATGCTTACTAAGTAATAAAAAATGGGAAAGGAAAACAAGACGGAAAATTCACCACACAAAGTGATTTTTTTTTTTTTTCCTAAATTGAATGCCTCATCCTCTCCCTCGTCTTCCCTGAAGCATTCACAGGTCTCTAAGGAGCGTATTTTTATCATGATTGACCCTGTGCCCTAAAGATTCAGATCCAGGTCTGATCTTTGTACAACGTGCCATTTTGAAGCGTTCAGTTGGGTGGATGAGATTTGTTAGGGGCTCTAGAGTACTTAATTGTAGAGGCAAGTGCTGAGCATCATGATACAGCATTAACATGGAGCAATTGCTCCGGAAAACCAAAACATACAATGTAAGTCCTGTGTGTCATTAGCCTGTACAGCAGTGTTGCTAAGTCTGTTGTTCTGTCTTCAACAGAAAAAAGAGAGTTTATGAATGAGGCACTTAGATGCGTGGCAGCTGTCCTCCTGAAATTGCATCGGTTTTAGTTTGCAGCAACAGCGCTCGGCTCGCTCCTGGAAGTTGCCGTTCGTTAATTCTGTGAGCGTGCGGGGATGGGAGTCTTGAGTGCAGATACACTTTCTGCCTTTCTTCCTAATTTAGCCCCAAATTGCTCACCTTGACACTAGTAAAGACCGAAAAGGTACACACTTAGAACCTCTTCTGTAGGATGCTGACGAGGACATGGGGCCATGCGCTCTGAAACAGCGTTTTGGGTTTGTTGAAGGCAGAGAGAACAGAAGCTGGTGGGGGGCTGTGCGGTGAGCTTTAGGTTCCCCATATGCTTGAAGAATATGGCTTTATCAGTATACTGCCTCCAAGATCCCTCCAGGAAATATATTTAGAAATACATACCATGTCAGAGCGGGATAAGCTGTTCTGCAGCAAGCAGGGGGCTCCCAGGGATCTTCTGGACTGGACTGAGGAAGGCTGGGGAGGCTTTGGGGCTGTAATGGGGAGGCACTCCAGATGGAGGTCAGGCTTTCTTGGATCCCTCTTCATCCATGAAATTCAGCATCACCAGATGTTACCCAAGGTGCTTGGTTTTCTTGCTCCCCCAAGAAGTTTTCATTGGGCTTTTTTGGCTTTTTTTTTTTACTTTTTTTTTTTTCTTTTTCACTAAACAAATCACCAAATGCTTCTGACTGTACAGGAGTTTGCATTTGGAAATGCAAATTTGTCGGCAGTAACAAAGGGAGGAAGCATCTGGCCTTTATTTTAGCAGCAGAAACTACAGAGAGACTTAAAGAGAGGGGAAACAGGCCTAAATATAAACAAACATTTGTGAATTTAAATAACAACATGATTCTGGTGTCGTTCAAGAGCTGGCTAACCAACTAGTTTCCCTTATTTTCCTCGCCGATCATTTCCAGGTTGCCTTTATATATTTGGTAAGGACCGAAATCACCTATCTATCTCGGAGGCAGGAATCATTCTGACAGACCCATGCAGGAATATTAGGAGTGGCTGGCTCAGCTAAGACATCTAGACCTTTTTCCATTGGGTGACTGGACGGGGTGCTGAGCAGGCAGCTGCCCATGCCGTGCTGCGGCCAACAGCAGCCCAAGCCCTCCCCTTTCTCTGGAGGCTTCTACTTGTTCCCTGGAACAGGTAGAGGAAGCCCAGTATATACATTACATTTAAATGCAAATAGAAAAATTAACATCAACTTGCATTCTGCACCAGATAAAAGGTGCTCAGATGCTGGCAGTGGATTCTGATCCATTTGATTCAATTTGTGCCATCACCAGAAATTTCCTGCCTGGCTTTCTACAAACTGGTGCAAGTTTTTGAACTCCTGTGTCTACTGGGTGCTTCCCATGCCTGAAAATCTTATCTGTCGGGTTTTTAATTTCTCTTTGTTGTACAGAAGACGAGTGAGGTGAGCCGCGCCAGTATAAATCTGACCCCAGGTGCACAACCCTTAATATAAGTAGATCCTGTCGCTGGGGTAAACCCCAGTTTTATTTCTTTGCTTTTAATGAGGTTTACAGGAAGGCGGATGTTACCCAATAGTTCAGTGTCTTTGTGAAAAGACAGCTGGGAAAGGGCAAGCAAACTCTCTTATTTTAGTGTTTATTGCGTAAGATAAGCACAGGAAGCAAAGAGATATCTGAAGAGGAGAGATTTATCCCACACAACGCTGCCAATGAAGCACAGTCTGGTAAGGGCACACAGGGCTTGCTTGCTCCTTCCGTACTATAGATAGGTTCTCCTGTCTATAACAGGAGAATTAGGTAATTTTGTATAGTTTAGGTATAAAGTATGAAGTCTCGATTAGTGTCGATGATGACTAGAATGGCTGGAAAACTAGGTTTCCTTGAGTTGTGACGCTCTGAAATATTTGTTATGGGAGTGATTGAAGTCTCTGTCATCATTTGTTTTCCCCATAACCGTGTCCTTATGCTAGTCCTATTTACATTTTTAATGTGCTTATTCTTGTAGCAGCAGAGTGAGAGTGGATCTCATTCATGGCAGGCTGTTTTTGGGGTTTTTTTTCTTCTTTCTGCTGTTTGTAATTTTCCGGTGTTACAGATCAGGTTGTAGTTGTTGGCAGTGATGCATGCAGAGAGGCAGAAGACCCAGATTTGTGTTTAGCATTTCTCAAAGAAGAAAAATATGTTTGGCATTTTAATTTCCTTAAAACATTCTATAATTTGTTGCATCTTGCTCATTCATAATGTGAAGCTAGGGAGATATTGATACCATATAAATAGTTTCTGAAGGCTCCTGGGCAAGGAGTACTTGTGGAGAGGCTGGAACATTTAGGTTGTGATGGAGCAATCAGCAGTGTTCAGGAGGGTCCATTACATGCCATGAATTTAGAAAATGAAAAATGCTGTATTTGATGGAGCAAACTTCTTGCTGCCTTACTTGCATTGCCTGCAGCATTTTATCCTGGCTGGGAACCCACTGCAGTATGTTGAATGTAGTTTCGTAGCCCTATAAATGCCAGATTATTCCAAGTTAGGTAAAGGAAGCGATCCCTGCTATGAAGTTGTCTGACTTCTGATTTTATTTCAGCTAATTCTACTGAGATTGCTAAAAGGCAGTTGGAGGATCTGAGAGGAGGCAAGGGGTGTAAGGAGACAGTGCTGCAGCAGTGAGGTAAACCCTGTTCTGATTTACTCATCCTCCCTCAAATAAAAATATTGAATCTGAGGGTGGATGGCAGGACATCCAAATCCCTTGAAAGCTGTGTGAGATCAACTATGGACAGGAGCAAGGAAAAGCAACAGGACTCTAGTTTTGCTTCTTTGTCTCTGTCCCTACCTTCACCTTATAAATTAATATTTTTTTAAAAGAATGCATATTGCAAAATGAATCTCTCAAGCAGAAAGACCATCATACGTTTTTAATGCCTTAGTGATGCCTTCTGCTTGTCTGTGCTGCCTTCCCCGTGGATCTGAGAGTGCTTCTAAAGGAATCATCACAAAGATCCGCGTGAGGCGGGGAAGAATCGTCTCCACTTGACAGATGGGGACTCGGAGGCACAGATGGGGTTTCACGACTCGAGCAGAGAGGCAAGAGCCACACGCAGCGACATTGCCGAACCTAGAACATCTCGTCTCTCCCGGATCCTTCCCAGCCCTGAACCGACACCGCAGTTACACGTGTTATAATAGAGCTAAGTCAGGAAAAGTATGAAGTCATGCCTGTGGCTGTTGCTTCTGTGTGATTTCCTTCTCAGCGGGGAGGAAGGTGACAGGGGCTAAGGAGCTAACAAGGCACCTTCAGCGTTGCTCCTTTCATGGAAGACCATCAAACGCTGAAATGTGGTTTATTCTCATGGAAACTAAAGGAGTCTCTGTCATCTTGGTACTTGAAAACTTGGTACTTACTACTATGGTAGTTATCAAGTCTCCAGGAGGAGGAGTTGGTTAGAAATGAGGCGAGTTCCCTTCAAAAACCCTCCTGGCTTCTGGTCATACTTGGCAAAATCTACACCTGGCCTGTGAAATGTTCTCTTTTCATGGAAGTGGCAAACTTCTCAAATTTCAGCTTTTGGTCTGTTGAACACGGAGAGCGATACCTTTCTACCACGCAATGTATTGTGAGAAAAAAATGTGTGAGAGGCTCTGGGAATCTCCTAAACTGAAGTAAGAGTTGGACGGGAGGGTGGCGCCTCACATATTTGAAGCAGGCTGTATCTAATGGCAGCTGTTTAAAGGTAGATCAATAATTTCTACTTTTCATTAGCCGACAAGATTTCCGTAGGTTTAAGAACCATAACTGGTGGCAGAAAGGCAAACGTCTCCTCTGAGAAACCCAGGCTGGTGTCTTTTGTGATCCTTGTCCTTTACCATACGTCCTTGCGGACGCCGGGTCAAGGTTCCTTGTGGAAATTCTTAGTGATGGGAGAATTAATTGAGAAATGGCTTCATGGGAAGGAATCGTGTCTTGAGAGATTCATTCTTCAGTGAACAGAGAGAGGTCCTCTCCGTGAGTGATTGCCGTTTCATCTGCTTCACTTCCTAGGAGGTATGTTTGTATACAAGGGCAGGAATTAAGCAATTTATCTTTTTTTTTTTTTAATGTATTGGTGGAAGAAACACATGCATTACGTTGACTAATAGCGGTTCTGTATCGTTTTACAAAACAAATGAGAAATCGTGTGCTTTAGAACTAGATTTAGCATGTCAGAATTGAGAGCTCATTTTATATTTGAGTTTGAAGATATTATTAAACTTCACATTGCTCTGAATTATGTATCAGTCAGCACATTATCAAAATAGCAGCATCTTGAAATACTTATTGAACAAACATGGAAGTAGCTTCTTAGATTACTTATGAAGCATCTTTACACAGCAGAGGAGAGTACAAGCTTTCTATTTTTTGTGTAATAAAGGGCAAACAGACGCAATAAATGGCTACTTTTTGGGAAATGTGATACAAGATTCATAAAAGTCAGCATTCTTGGGGAAAAAAAATTTAAAAAAAAGAAGAAAGAGGCAGTCTGAAAACTCAGGACACCATAGCACAAACTTCCATCAAGACCATTTGTGTTACAATAAAGAAATTCAGTTTTTGTCAATCGCAGGTAAGGTTTTTCATGGCTGAAAGTCATCAGGATTCTAAGATTCACCAGGTGCTCTGGGAAGTGCTCTGAGTTCATTAAACGAGATGGTGATGAAATCAAAGAAAAGATGATTTTTTTTTATAAAACATATTTTTAATGATTTTTATGCAATATTTTAAATGTTGTTCTTAATCTTTTTGAGAACATTTTTGTTGCAAGGACGTTATTTGATGCTCCCTGAAGATAACAGGATAATCTACTACTAACCAAATGGTAACAACACAAAATCCTACTGCAGTGAGCACTCCGCTGAGTCCTAATGCCGTCATAATTTCTTAGTGCTTGTTTTATTGTAATGACTTCAAAGTTACCCAGAAGGAGGTCCCTGTTTGCTGGGGACTGTACAAACACAGAGAAATAAATGTCCCCTGGCATGCAAAAATGTGTGGCTTATAGGAATGAGGCAGCAGGAAGGTGAAGAATGAGATGCAACGGGGAGATGGGTTGTGTGTGCTTGGGGGCAGAAGGTCCCAACTCGTTGATGTAGGTATTGGTTTCGTAGAAGGAAGAGAGCGGTAGATGAAGGGCAAAGAGGAGGGAAAGAAGAGGAGAAAGGACCCTTTGGGTGCTGCCACGGGACACGATGTCATCTTGCATCCTTTGAAAGAGAGGATGTCCTCCTCTCTTGAAGGGGCGTGGGTGGTCTTCTCCGTGGCGCCGCAGGAGATGCCCGTTTCGGCCCCTTTCTTCTGTCCCTTCTTTGAAGCGAGGAAATTGATTAAATTTAGTTACAACACTAACTCAAACTACTCTGTACTGTGTAAAAATCTTCTGGTAGGTGTCCCCAGCAGTGTTACGGAGCCTGTCCCGGGGAGGGTGGCTTTGTCACTGTAATTATAGCTAAGCTTAGCCCTTGCAAAACCGAATTATGCCAGGACCAGTCTGTCATGCTTTTCCAGTAGAAAAAAATACGAGAGACTTCCCTTCCTGCATCTTTACATGGTGGAATATGCCTGGAAAGTAAACCAAACTTGTTTTGCAATGATTATTTTGGCTATTTGTTGCAAATCATGCTCCAAAGCATATCTGTTTCTGATGTGTGCCAACGCTGATCAGCAGATGTCAACAGACCTGTTCCAGTGGTAAAACTGCTGGCGACAGTAAATAATCTCATAATCTGATTTTATATCACCTTTATATTATAGCCCTCATTTTGTATTTGTGAGAAGCAAATAACAACAAAGTTGTTGTTAACACTGCTAACAACAAGTAGCCAAGCGTAACAGTCAAGGCTAACAACAAATGCATAAAAAAATTCCTTCAGCTCATTGCTGACCTGTGACTTTTCCAGTGTCAGGAGCCTTACGGGCACTAAACTAAATGTAGACAAAGCCCTGAGATTGTTTGGTGTAAACTGATCCGATGGTACTAAAGCATTTGGAGCTGTGCTGATTTATCGTAGCAGCTGAGGATCTGGAAATTGTAATTCTTGATGTTTTTAATTCATTTATAGCGTTACTCTGATGGGCGGGAACAAGCCAATATAATCGAGTTTCTCAGCGAGATGCTTTCAACTCTGGGGCAGCGTGAGGGAGACTCCCAGAAGGTGAACAGCCCCAGAGGTCCCGGAGGTCCTGCCAGCTCCGCACCCCTGGGACGGGAGGGGCTGGACAGACCGAGGGAGGCGGCTGCTCACCCTGTAGGTGGGCTAACCCAGATACCAAGGCTGCAGCGAACACGTCCCAGTACACGTGTAATTAAAAAAATCACTGAATTTGCATGAAATCTTTCATTACTCTTGGGTTAGTTGTGGCTTGCTCATCTCCGCTGCTATTTTGTCTCCATACGAGGCACAAATGTTCCATCCGCTGCGTTTGAAAGTGACTGATAGATCCATTGACTTTGATCCAAAAGCAATTGCAAACCTCTATAAACACTCGTTTCATGGCAGCCGTCATCGCCATCACTTCTCTACACCCTTACCTACTCTAAAGCCTTCTGGTTATCTGAAGCAGCGTTTAGAATCACATCTAAATGATTGTAATCAATGGTATTTATGGACCAGCCTGCACTAGTAAGACATCCCAGCAATTTCCAGACGTGTTGCGATATGAAAGGGCTGCATATCAAACCTGAAATTGTTTCGCTGGGCTTCTAAATGCTCCTTTCACTCCGGCTGCAATAATAGAAATGCTGAACAGAGGGCAGATCCTGTAATTTAGCGTGACTTTTCCGTCAGATGGCAGGAATATCGACATGCTTCATCAGTGTCTTCTATTGTTTGTGACCTCGTTAATATTGCCAATTAGAAATTAGTGATTTTCTTCTTAATATTAGCAATATTAGCAATAAGTTATTGCTCAGTTAAGAATATTGATTAGAATCTCTTCCACTGGTGATGCTGATTGATATTTTGTGTCTCATTCTTTTCCATTTTGCTTGTGATCAGCAAGATACACTAAAATATTAGTTATTCTTGCATATCTAATGACAATTGTGCTTTCAAAACCTGACGAAAATGTTCACCTATTTAACTTGTTGTCAGATGTTTTTTGTTAACATTTTTGTTTCCTTGTGAAAAGCAGGCGAAGTGTGGTTTGAAATCGGTCTGTTGAAGTTCTTCATCTCCAATTTAGGAATTTAAGAAATACTTGCAAAAATAATGAATCCCAAGTTAAGCCCATTGTTTCCTTGATCAACTTTCAGGGAAAGTAAGAAATGCAAACACAGCTTGCCATTTCATGAGGGTTTGTTTTTTTTTTCCTGGGTTTCAACTCTTCCCTGAAGCGATAGAAATGGGGAATAGGATCCTGAAGCTTCTTGACATTTGTAAATTCACTCTTATTCATCTTTCTATCTGAGATTTCTCAGCTGGATGACAAATGTGTGTTATCCATGGAGTTATGTGTTTTAGACATCTTCATTTATTGGATGCTCCAGGGTGTTTGGATTCAACTGGAACTTACAGCTTGTCTATGTTTTATTTGCATAATAAGGTTATGAATGACAGAGCAGCTACAGCCAGACGTGTTGGCTCCAAAGACTGCAATTTAAGCTGGAAGTATTTTGCAAGAGTGAAAAAAGAATGAGAGTGAGAGAGTCTGATCACGTGTAAAAAAGTTACAGGAGGGAAGCACCATTCTGGAATGTTTGGGGCTACCTGTCAGGAGATTTCGGGACTGATGGGGGTTACATGCAGCTTAAACACAGGTCACTGCGTTTGGATGCTCTCTGGTGAGCTGTACTGGTATGCAAGGAAAAGTTTAGAGGGACAAAGAGTTTTCCAGGTTGGATAAAACGTTGAATGGTTGCCGGCATCTCTGGAGCAGCAGATAAGACTACTGAACCGTCCTGCTCAGGAAACTTTGCTTGGCAACCTGTATCACACCTTAGCTTGAATCTGAAGCCACTCTTCAGAAACAGAAAGAGGAGACCCACAGCCCCCCACCCCAGAGCCAGAGTGTGTTTTCACAGTCTGTGTAATCCCGTAGCACATCCCCAGCCCATCGTGTCTCCCTCACTGCCTGCCTCATTTCTCCAAGAGCAACCATAAAGCCTCCTCCCCTCAAAAATGAGCACTCACATGTACACACACGTATACTTCAGGTGTAAGAGACATTCGTCTTTCAGTGTTTTTAAGTTCCATGTAGGGCCTGAATTTCGTGTGGATTAGACCTACTTAGAATCACAGAATGTGGGGGGCTGGAAGGGACTTCTAGAGATGATCTAGTCCCACCCCCCTGCCAGAGCAGGATCACGCAGAGTGGGTCACACAGGAATGTGTCCAGGTGGGTTTTGAATGACTGCAGAGACTCCAGAGCCTCTCTGGGCAATAGTTGTCTATATATTCATTTTCCTCCATACATCACAGTCTGGGGCAATTCAGGCAGGAACCTGAGGAGCTCTGGTCATTTGCACACGATGTTCCCGAGAACCCGTATGGAACAGGTTGTTACAGTGATGTCTTGTGCACTTCAAAACTATTGGTTTCTCAGACTGTCTGTTTGAGAAGTGGGTTCTGGTTTGTGTGAGATGAATTATAGTAACAGAAGAACTTGCTTAAGCTTCATTGTTAGTCGCTGTAAAAAAAACCCGTGCCGGGCTGTGCTGGCATCGTCTCTCAGCGTGCATTAGCAGGTGCTTGAGATCACTGGTTTTGTAGTGCAGGAACGTGCCGTGTATTTTTCTTCTCATGTGCATTTTTGAATGCTTATCTATAAACATGAAATTGGTGAGCATGACACACAGATAGAGAGAGGGCAGATTTCTGAAGCTAGCTCTTGCATACCGCAAGAGTTAATTCTGATGTACAGAGCCAATCTGAGCTTCGTGGCGATGATTTTCAGATTTACTGAGCCGTGCACTTACATTTCTAAAATGATTACTTTTCAATCTACGTCAGATAAGTTCTTCCACTGTACAATCCAGATAATGGACATCTTTGTATAAAAACAAGACATTGGTAGAACAAAAGATTTTTCTTAATATTCTCCAGTCGCAGAGGCTATTGATTATAAGCAATGGTCACGTCAGGCGGTGCATTTTTAGATGATTACTTCATGCCTCAGGTGATGCGATGTGCCATAAAGATGATGGATGGCGCTTTGTGCTTCTAGTACCTTCCAAGTGAAGCCTGAATAACCCCCGTGATTTTCTTCCTTACAGCAGTCCCGAAACTGTTGGCCTTCTCCTGAAATGACAGAAATTGTCCAAGTGATCTAAGCTGTTGCGTTAAGTGCCGTCTTGCGTATTTCCTAATAACTGCATTTATTTTCCGTTGATTAAATTCTTCCTTGTGTAGCTTCTTCAGGCAGAGCAGTATGTTAGCAGACATTATGAAGTTAGTAAACACTATAAAGTGTGAAAGCATTTGCTGCAGGAGCTGTAGTCTAAACATTACAGGAGAAAGCAGGATTCCAGATCTAGTCTTGGCTTTGCCTCTGAATATGATTGTAACCTTGGGCAAAGCTCTTAAGTTTGCCTCTCCTTAGTCAATTTAATTTGTGTAGCAGGATAATGAGGCTTAGCTAGTCTTTGCTGGCAGGATAATGAGACTTAGCTAGTCTTTGCTGGGACGCTGGTGGGGAGAGGGTGGACGGGGTCAGGAGAAGCCCCTGGGTGCTGGCCGGAGGATGGGATGGGGCAGCTGGCACGGCGCCGGCGGGGAGCAGGTCAAGGAAAAGGGCTCCATGCCTCACTGCCAAAGCCGACTCCAGAAAAGCGTGTTACGCAGAGTTAGTCTTCATTAAGGTGTGCTGCTCAACGCCGTGCTTAAGGGCAGCTCGGAGAAGGAAACGTGTGAAACACCAGCAACCAGTAGAGCACGATCCAGGGAGAGACGTGCTGCGGTAGAGTGAGGCACAGCTCTTTGGAAACCTTGGGGAAGCTACTGGCAGTAATTACTAGGGGTTCACTGAGCTCCTACCCAGGGCTTTCACCTCCTCTCCCTAGCGTCGCTTTTGTATTTCTTATATGTTAATGTTAAAGTACTTGCTCCAAGAAATCGGATGAGTTTAGGACGGGTCTGCCTCCCATCCATTTCTTTTTTTCTTGGCTTTGCCATTATGCCATCCCCACTGGGACAGTAGATTCACAGATATTAAGGAAATTAAAGGCTTACTTCATTTTCTAATCCATCTTTTGGCAAAAGCAGCAGTGTTCCCCATTCTGCATTTACGAGGGCTCTTGCCCAGTCATGTTTTAAAGAATGGGGATTAGCTGCTTACTTGGGAGATTGTTTGAAGCTGAAACATTTCACTGTCAGGAAGTTGTTCTTCAGATTCAACCTGAATTATCTCTCTTAATTTAATCACATCACTCCTAGCTATGCCCAGCGAGTTGCACTAAATCTTTCCTTCCTATTCTTTCTGTTTACATCCTTGATGTGTGTGTTGACAGATATATTGCCCATAGGTATTGCTTGGCTTGACTATGTGTATTTAATTGAAATGCTTCTAATTGTTCCTTCCATATCCACCTTTGTACCCCTTCCTGTGTTTTTCTTTTATTTTTCCTTTCCTGTGCCCAGTTTGCCACTACCTTACTGGTTAAAATTGGGTCTGAAAGTGTGTTCGATGCCTGAGTTTTGGGAACAACAGAGCAAGGGAAGGAGGCCATGTTTGTCATCACCGTGAACTGAGTTGCAATTTTCTAGATTCTTGCAGAGCTTTGGGGTGTATCGGAAATAATTATCCTCACTTCTGTTTTTGTAATCTTCTGGCTTGTCTGTGGATTGTCATTTGGAGTGTTTATGGGCTAAAAGTAAAAACTGGAAGCTTTCAAAGGGGGTTGAAATCTCTCAATACAGTTTGAATCCCTGCCATTGTACAGCACTAACCACAGCACCCGCTTCTACATGTTAAGCTCATTTTTGATCTAATATTCCTCCTTCTCCTCTTTGCCTAGAGGGAGATCTAGAAAGGTTACCTTACTGCTATCTAAAGCCAATTAGTACGAAACTTGATTATTTCATTGTCACTGTTCATCCACTCCTTGTTTTCCATTGGCTTTACCCATCTTTATCAGAGGGAAACTGGAGACCCGGACTCAAGACATTGTAGGACTTGGCATAGCTTCTCTTGCAGTTCTAGCACACCTCAAGTCCCACACGACTTGTCAGTCAGTAAATTACAAATAAAGGCTGTAGATGATATGAAAAAAAAAAGTGAAAGTACCTATTGGGAAATAATAGTTAAGGACTGAATGCTCTGCAAACTCATCTAGTTTATATTCATTCTTTGCTATCTGGCAGCAGATACCTTTGGCTGTACATGGATGTCTATGGCAGTTTAAAAGTGCAACCTCTGGGCAGCAAAATGTGCGATAGCTGCACCAAAAAAAATTTCTCTGCGGACTGATGTTCCAAGATCCCACCGCTCTCTTAAGAGCTTTAAAATCCGTAGCCTGTTAATCTCTGGTTACTTTGGCCAGAATCACAAACTCAAGACCGTTGCAGATCTAATTCTCTCCGCTGTTTTCACAGATCACTCATTCTGTGTGCACAGAGCTACGTGACACAAGATCATAGAATCACAGAATGGCCTAGGCTGGAAGGGACCTTGGATATCATCTAATCCAACCTCCCTGTCATGGGCAGGGACGCCTCTCAACTAGATCAGACTACTCAAGGCTCCATCCAACCTGGCCTTGAACACCTCCAGGGAGGGGTCAGCCACAACATCTCTGGGCAATTTATTCCAAAGTCTTGCTGCCCTTGTACTGAAGAATTTCTTCCTAAGGTCCAATCTAAATCTATTCTCCTTCAACTTAAACCCATTTCCCCTTGTCCTGTCAGTGGACACTCTTCTAAAAAGTCCCTCCCCAACCTTCCTGTAGGTCCCTTCAGGTACTGGAAGGCAGCTGTTAGGTCCCCTCGGAGTCTTCTCTTTTCAACACTGAACAATCCCAACTCCCACAGCCTGTCCTCGGAGCAGAGCTGCCCCAGCCCCTGGATAATCTTTGTGCCTCCTCTGAACATGCCCTGACAGATCCACGTCCCTCTTATGGTGGGGACACCAGAGCTGGATGCAGCATTCAAGGTGGGGTCTCACAAGAGCAGAGCAAAGGGGCAGAATCCCCTCTCCTGACCTGCTGACCACGCTTCTCTTGATACATCCCAGGATGCAGTTGGCTTTCTGGGCTGCACGAGTGCCCTGCTGGCTCATGCTAACTTGGATTGAATAAAAACAAGTACGTGAAAAATCATTTTACTTCTGTGCTTCGTGCTGAAAATATCCCAAATCAGAGAGGATGCCACTATTCTGAAAAATGAGAGAGAATCTGCTGTGCTGTGGAACTGCCCACAGTTAAGCAAGTCTGAAAGCTCGTGCCCAAACTGTTATTGAGTGGTATTAACCAGCCATAATTGATCATTTTATTGTGGTCTCAGCACACCGATAAATACAAAATGCTTCAGTTTGTTTCAAACAATCACACAATTTCCTCTGCAAAAGGAATCCTTGACAAAATGATTTACTGACAGTGCCAGTCACTGTCGAACCGTGGGACTGCTTGGACATCCTCTCCTTCGAAGTGACTGATCCCCTGCAGCATCTACAAGGGAACAAACAACTTTGCTAGGCAGCGCAAAAATATCTTGACAAGTTCAACCGTTCTTGCTTTAACCCCCTGAGCGCCGCCGCACCGCGTGTCGCACATTTGTGGGCGCCGCCGCAGTGCAGCAGGGTAAAGATAGCAGAACCTGGAGCGCCTCGGTGGGTGCCAGTTTTTAAACATATGCTCTGTAACTTCTGAAGTTGGGAAATTTGTTCAGCGTAGCAGAATCACGCTGCTTTTCCGCTCAAAACTTCTGACTCGCCAGGGACGGATAGTGTGGCGGATCAGTGAGAGTTATTTTGAATTTATTTGAGGTTTTTAATGCTTTCAGATTGAAATCATACAGAAACCTGGAGATCTGAGTTTAATATATTACTTTATTCAACAGTGTTGGGGTTTTTTTGCCTATGAAATTGCTGTTTCTGTCAATAGTATTTTGTTCTGTGTGATTTATGGAGGTTCTTAGTGTTGATTAAAGTTCTGCCTGGATATGCTCTGAAAGAACACATAGAATTTCCGCTTCCCAAAGAAATCAGGGCAGATCCTTTAAAAAATCTTAGATGCTTGACCCTCATGTGTGTCAAGGCTTAACTTTTTAATTCTTCTCAAGCAAATCCATTGGAAAGTATGAACATGTATGTTAACACTTGACCTCTAGATTCTAAAGAAGTTCTCATTTGTAGGCATGAAGTCTAAAAATTAAAGCCAGTGCATTCAAAAATACAGCATTTTTCAGTAATACAACACATTTAATGAGGTAAAACCCTTTGTTACTCTGCAGATAAAGTTATCTGTAAGGAACGTAAATCGTGTTAAGGAGCCAGGCCCTAGTGTAAAGACAAAAAGGCTGGGATTTGGTAGGGGTTAGACTTAGGCCACTCCTGTTTCCATTCCCCTTGAAACTGAGCCCACAGATCCCCCTCTATTTTAAGAGCATCCTGAAAAGTTCCATCTTCCTTTCTGCTACCTTCTACTCTATGAGTTCTGGCCAGAAAAAAACCCTAAAAAATCCCAAACCTTAAAAGGAACCAAAAAAAAATCTTCAGAGAGAAGCCAGCAGAGAATTCTGCCAGTGCGAGAAGCTGCACCAGACAGCTGGAGAAGCCTCTTTTGCTTTTCCTGGCCTTTTTTTCTGATCCGAGCTCTGTTTCAATCTCATTTTTCTTTCATCTTCTCCTCTTCACCTCAGGTTCCTTCCACCTCCTCCACTCCTTTCTTCGAGCCTTTTCTTGCCATTGATTTGCAGAGGAATGCCAAGGCATTTTGGAACTGAAAGAAAGTGCAGATGCCTCCGGGAGGATGCAGAGAGACGGGAGCCACGAGGATCCTCCTGCCTGCCTTGGGTGACCCTGCTGCTGTAATTGAGGTGCCACTCATCTGGGTTAATTGTGTGCTGTGGACTCAAACTCAAAGGCATACCTCTCTCACGGCACCTCCTATAAATAATTTGTATGTATATATAGAAAAAAACCCTCTGCGTTTAATCTCTTCTCTCTACTTGTGCCTATTTGTTTATTTATCCTCAGGCTCTCAGCTCCCTGCAGTAAAAAACAGCCTTTTCCTGAATATCAGGTAATATGTAAATAGTGGCTGCTTTTCCTTTCAAATTAATTCATTGTTAGTTTCTTTTTTTTTTTTTTTCTAAAATAGAAGGAGAAGATTGCTATCAGTGACTTTGAAAATCTTGGAGCAACTTTGCAGGAGTTTAGGCCTGCAAATAGGTTTTTTTGGGGTCAACCGCCTGAGCGTTTGTCCTTTCTTCTCACCAGGGACCTTTAGGTACTAGAAGCAAATGGGGGATTTCTGACAGTCCGTGGGCAGCGGCTCCACCAACCAACCTCCCAGCACTTTCTAGTCAATCCTACTTTACAAACCAGGTGAGCTGTTTCCTACCCAGAGTGACAATCCTTGGTGGCCGGGGAAGGAAAGCCGGCGCTTTGTTGAGTTGTGTTATGTCATGGCATTTGTCCTGTCATGTCTGATGCAACGTGTTCGTGCGCAGCAAAATGTGACCCGACAGAACACTTTACGGCAAGCTGGAGTGCTTTTCCCTTTTGCTAATGGAAGGAAATACATTTGGGGAGCAAAAATCATGGTACGGGTTGCTTCCCATCCTGATTTTGTCTGAAAGGGAGAACTTTGCATTTACTTCCCAAGTGTCTGCAGCGTAACTTAATTGCTCTATTTCTATTATTGTGTCCATCAACTGGGTGACTTCAGACAGTCCTAATGCAGCTTGATGAAGGGATGGATGTGAACTGCAAGGAAGCTGTTGGTAAGAAACTGGAAGGTAAAATTTTATTTGGGATATGTAGTAATTTCTGCTGGTTCTCCAGTTCTCCTCTCTCCACCCCCCCCCCAAAAAAATCCATCTTGGACCTTTCTGCTTTCCATTCTGCTAATTCATTCTGCTGCCACAGTCATTGCTTCAAAACTACTGGTAATAGTAAGATTCGTCCTGGTTAGAAGGCGAAATGTAGTTTTCTTATAAGCTGAGATACAGGTGGGTCAGTTGAATTTTTCCCCATCAGATGATATGTCTTTCCTGTGCACTGAACATTATTTAGAAACAAGTCGCAACAAACAAACAAGGCTTGGATGAGATGCGTTGTAGCAGGTCAGGTCAGCCCCGTGGCCTGCCCGAGCTCAGGAAGCGCGAATCCTACAGCTTGTCCCCGCGGGAAGACAAGGTCCTGTTTTCCTCCCCTTCTCCTCCTCCCTCTTCTCCACCTTCCCTGCTCCAGCACTTGTCAGATCCTTCACTTGTGGTTTTGACCTGGCAGAAAACCCTTTCCTTTCTAGTTCTCTGCTGGTTTGTGCGTTGACCTGGTTCATGGGAGAAGTCCAGGAGGCTGCAGGGAAGGGAGGGGTGGAGGAGGACCGGGGAGCTCTGTGTTTCAGCAGCACAAACCTGTTAGATCAGCTTTCCCCTTACATTGCAGCAGGACTCATTAGCTGAGGAAGGAGCAATTACGGTTCTTTGCTTCTGGGACCTGAACTCGTGGCCAACCGTTTTTGCTGCCTTGTGTGGTGTGGAGTCATTGGCACAAGTCGGTGGTGGAACTCTCCTGACACCCAGCAAACACCCCCACGCTCCCACCTGTCTTCCTGTGGCTGGAGCAGAGAAGTTGAAAATGAAGCACCACAAGAGCAGTCAGAAGCAGTTGCCTCGTTAATTTGTTTTAATCTGCATTGTTATGAAGTTTGGCAACACGCGGAGGATCTCTGTGCACTGAAATACAACATTCAGCTGTTGTCAGCTCAAACATTCATCTGACAGGTCTACCCACAATTATAAAATTTCTGGGATTTCTTTTATTTGTTGTCTTGTTCTGGCACTTAGGATTATTTTTATCCTTCTATCTGCCAGTATCAATAAAAACAAAAACTGAGATTCACACATTCTGACGTGAATCTAGAAGCTGGGAGTCAGCCCTCCCTCTCTAATGGTGTTCAGTGGAGTAATCAGCCCTTAACAGCAGCCCAGGCTATATATTTTAAAGTCGTGGTCTATAATTGAGAAGAAAGGGCAGAGATTTCAGAAATGCAGACTGACAAGTGCCTTAGCTTCTAAGTCCTCAAGGATCGTCACATGGCTGCAAGTTTTCACCTTTCTCGTGGTAAACCTGCTGGTTCGTCTCTGTTTCTGTGTCTCTAGGAAGGGGCTTTACACTTGTGTGAACTTTCTCTGGGTACTGGGTAAAAAAGTAGGTCCTGCTCCGTGTAGCAGATGAACGGCTGGCACAACAACGGTCTTTTCTTTACCAATGTTTAGTGAAAATTTTTGTTCACACAAAAAAACTCCGTAGCCGTGCCGATCAGAGAAATTTTGCTTTGGGAGATGCAAAGGCCCCAAATGTTTTTAGAAGATCGAGTAATCTGGGAGAATAAGTAACTAGAAAAATCCCATGGTAGCGGCTTGGTAAGGAAATGCCTAGAAGCTGGGGAGGGTTTGGTGGTCTATGTGGTGTTTTTGTGGCCAGGCTGATTGCAGTGACTGATTCTGTGACTTTTTCCAAGCACCCCAGGGGCCTCCTTGTGTCCATCCAACCACTGCGTGAACACCTTTTGATGTTTTTTCTTTAGCTCTCCCATGTTTGACCAGTCCCGTCGGCCTCAGCAACGCGTGGATCGTTATTGCAGTTAATCTTCCTTAATTGAAACAGCTCTCGAAGTGAGTCCTTGTGCAACTCAGCAGTGGCCGTTCTCGGCCAGTTGAGTTTGTTTCCAGACTTGCAGAAGCATCATTTACAAAGTTTGGAGGCACATTGATAAATCCCTTTGCTGGTTCGGTAGTGCCTCAATCAATCATCAAACTAACAGCATCAACATTTTTTCCTGGGCTATTATTGTCACTTCAATTGCTGCAGCAATGTATTCTGCACCGATAAATCAAGAGTGATCATTTTAGATGGGCAGGAGCATAAACAGCATTTTAAAAAATGTATCTTTTAGCAATCTCCATTCATTTTATTTCCATTGGTTATTTTTATGACATAAAAGTAGGATCATTTTCTGTGTTTGTCCTAAGTTTCCTCATTTACACAAAAGACAATCTGGCATTTTCCAATTTTTTTATCAGCCAGGCAACAAGCCCCCAGGTAGCACGTTCTTTTTTCATTTTTCATTTACCTTTTTCCTCTTCACTGCTCATTTCGGGGAGCGTGGAATGCCCTTGTGTTAAGAAATGGGTTGTATTTCCTCAGGCAACAGGTGCTTATCTCTTCAGTTACAACATAAAACTGACAAAGCAGCTCACATATCTAATAGCTATCGTATGAGAATCTGAAACCTGTCTCCCCTTTGGTGAGTACTTTACTTTTTTGTTGTTGTTCAGGCAAGCTGTGGCTGCAACACCTGAATTATTGTGTGGCGAGGCTTTCTGTGGGTTATAGTTCTCTGTTAGAGTTTCCCATCACCGACACAAGAAATGTATTTATTCTTTACGTCATGCACACATACTCGTTTTCATGAAAGATTTGCCTGTGCCGAGCCTTGCATTCTCTCCTTTTCAGTGCACGAGCATAGTTAAAGGGTTTTTCTTAATTTCCTGTTCTAGGCTTCCCTCAGAGATTGCTTTTTATGTTTTCCTTTCCTTGTAGTATACAAATATGTCTGCTGGCTGGGAATCGCAAGACTGGTTTTCGCTGAAAGTTGGCAACTCAGGTGATGACAATTGGCTCACTTCTCCGTGTTACCCAGCTGCAGCATGCGCCGACTCCGGTGCCAGATGGCACACGTATAATAAGATGGCGTTTTGTGTTTCGGGATGAGCGATATCCCACTTGCTATCGTGGCATTTTTCACTTCAGCTCAAACAATCCATTGTCCTTTGCAGAGCAAGACTCGGGTTTTGGCTTCGTGTTGCTTGGGCGTCCACGTCACGCGCTTTCGTCAGGTTGCAAAAGCGTCTGGACATCGAGTGCAGGCTTGAGAGGTGGCTCGGGAGGACAGCAGTCTGCAGAGGACTTACTTGACTGACAACAAAACATAATTTCTTTGTGGTCACTGAAACTGTTTTTTCTCCAAGAAAATTGGAATCATTGAATGCATCAGGCTGGAAGGGACCTTTAAAGGTTATCTAGTCCAAACCCCCTGCAATGCGCAGGGACATCTTTAACTAGATCAGGAGTTATCTGCCCAATCAGAGAAACCCCAACTTCAGGCAAAATGAAAGATTTTATTTTATTCTTTTCTTCTTTAAGCAAAAATTAATTTAACAAGTAATTCCCATTCAGGCCCATCACAACTGCATTGTTAGCCAAGCTGGTTTTCTATCTGGTAGAAAATATCTCTTCTAATCGCAACAATATCTACAGGCCTGAACTTGCAGTATCAGCATCAACAGGAACTGCACCAGGGTCCAGAGATCGGTGAGAACTTGGGAGTTGCTGATAGAGGAGCAAGAAATGTGCTTCATACATTCCCATATTGCTTGGGAGGTACTAAGAAGTAGGAACTTGAATGATATTAAAGTTGATTAAAAAAGCGCCTTTTTGCACTCAGAAAAAATTTTTTCATTTTTCATTTTCCTACTGCCTGAATTGTGACTTAGAAAACAACCAGGTTTCTAATCATCTGATATTCTGCAGCCAGAGCAAATCAAAATCAAAAATCACCTTTGGGGTTTCTTTCAGTCTCCTGAATTGAATCAGGCATCATATTTGGCATCTACATGAAGTGGTTTTTATAATTGTGAATACGGCAGGATTAGCCCTTCTTCCTGGTCGTCTTTCATTCAACAATGGAAAGTTCAGTTCAATGGAATTCGGTTCAATGGAATGGCCTATTCTTAAATCAGGTAGATATTATCCAGAACTAGGTGATACCCAGATGCAGTCTTGCCAAAGTACACTCATTTATTTTTTTAACTTCTTTAGCATACTCAGTCATCCAAGGAGCATGATTTATAAAAGACATTTAATGAATTTAATCCATTTCCCGTCGGAATTTCAATATTGCTGAGACATGGGAACAAGTGGAAAGAAGAACAACAGAAATCCCAAAGAAATTCTCATCCTGCATTCTGGAGTAGTTCTGTTTGTGTGTGAAAATTGAACAGAGCTAATTAAAACAGCTAGTGCCCCTGGTGCTGAGAAGGGATTTTCTTTCTAGGACAAAAACATCTGTGGTGTCAGTTGTTGCCATATTTGATCCTCTTCCATCTTGGTGGTTTGGTTTGAGTAGGTGTGGACCCTGCACGAAATCTTTATGTAGATGGAGGTGGCGGTTTGGTGCGTGAGTGGGTCCGGTGTGAGGTGTCTGGGCTTTTTGGAGATGCAGCTGGAAAGGTCTCTGGGCACATTCCCAAGTTCCTGAGTGACCCCTGAGCAGGTTAAAGCCAATAAACTGGGGTTTCACACCAGAGATGCTTCAGCCCAATTTGTCAGTCACACCAAAGGCTGATACCTAGAAAGCTGCAACTCTGGGAAATAGGGGTAATTTTCTTGTGTCTCAAAAAAGGCTCAGTGAATACAAGCTGGTATTGGTACATTGTAGAAATTCAAGACTTGCTATTACGCATCTCAGATCCTTCCCATTTTCAGATTCTGCAATTCCTCATATTTCACTTTGAGGTGAGAGAGGCAGAACTAAATTGAGACCTAAATTGAGATCAACGTGATGGTCTAAAATCTGTGCAACTGTTCCAGCCTTGGTGTGTTGTATAAAGGATTATCATTTAAATTGCAACTCCGCATGAAGTCCTCCAGAGTCAGTGTGGTTTCCTTAGCTGGCAAAGCTAATTTGACAACAAATCAGAATCTCCAGCTTTGTTTCATACTACCTGTGTGTGGTTCTTATTACAAATACCAGCTTGTCCCTGGTGCAGGCATCAGTGGCATTATATATGACTCCCATTTAGAAGATAAAATGTTAGTACAATTTGCATAGTACAGTTTGCAGGTAATTAATATCGCAGTAATACTTTCTTCTCAACTCAGAGAAATCACATGGAAGCACAAGCTATGTAGATGTTATAACTGTAGATGTGTACAACAAATTCTAATTATGGTTCATAATATTTATCTGCAGTAATAGCTGCTCATAGGGTACAGCTTGCTGCACTTTCTCTTTCTTCCATTTGGAACCTCAAACACGAATGTTGCAGACCAAATCCTCCTTGATCATGCCATTTTAATGGGGTTTTTTTCCATTATCTGTTAATTATTGATGTTAGCCAGATCATTACTTTCTGAGGATGGCTGTTTTGAAGATGTCAGCTACAAGCCAGCAATGGCTTTCGTCAGCATTGCCCTTAATTACACAGTCGCAGTCTCGCTACTCTTTCTCGTAACGTTATATGGTGCTATTGTTTCTCTTCCTAAATAACACTGTCATGTAAATGAAAAACTTTCATGTAAAAAACTTTCATTTACACTTTCATGTAAATGAAAAATCCAGCTTTGTTTAATGATGGCTAAAACTGTACTGCAGTGGCAAGCTAGTGAGTATTTGGGAACAGGTCACCCAGAGAAGTTGTGGAAGCCTCATCTCTGGAAGTGCCCAAGGCCGGGTTGGATGAGCCTTTGAGCAACCTGAGCTGGTGGGACGTGTCCCTGCCCAGGGCAGGGTGGTTGGAACTAGCTGGTCTTCAAGTTCCCTAAACAAAGCATAAATAATAGTTTAAGAATATCTCAAATGATAAACCATGTAAGTACATTTAAAGCAGGTCTTTGCAGTCTTTGCAAGGGTTTTCCCTACCAAATCGGCCAAATATATGAGAGAAAAAAAGAACAATCTTTGAAACTCTCTCCTCGTAATCAAAAGGTCATTAATATCAAAAGCAATTCTGGCGTGTGCTTCAAGTGGCTTTGTTAAATCCAAGCAGCTAGTCATTTCACATTGCATGCATTAGATTTAAAATTATTAACAAAAAAAAAGGGGGAGAGAAGTTTTTAAGTAAACTCTGTTGAGTTTTCTGTTCGAAGCATGAAGGTCTCTGAACAGGAGACATCTGAGAGCTAGAAAGTGTTACCCTTCAGCGTGGTGCTGCTCCACAACTTTAACGTGAAATCAGCTTTTCCATAAAATCTCTGATCCATTGCACTCTTTTTGTATTTGGTATCTAACTGGAAACTGATTCTGTTGAGATCCTTGAACTCCCCCAAAACTGAAGAGCAATCTTTGCAACAGAAAAACATGTGACGGTGAACAAAATCGAAATTGCTACATGAAGGGGTTTTTTTTTTATCAGACATTTCCTTAACAATACCTGTGAGTGTATTTTTGAAAGAAGATGCACAGAATCCTCAATCTCAGTAGGTGATTTGGCTTTGGTGTCCTGAAGCTCCTTCTGAAAAATCTGAGTCCTCACAGGATGACGGTGGGGCTCGATACTTTCTGGTTGCTCTTTTCTTTGCAAACGCTTCCTAAACCAAGAGGACATTGCCTTTTTAAACATGATAAGATTAATTAAAGAAAAGCTTAAGGTTTTTTTTAATATGCACCTTCTATGAAAGCAGGAGTTTAAAACTCAAGTTGAAAGTTTTATCGCTCAGCTTTACTTACTTTCTATGTTTAAAATCTGATAATTGTGTATATTAAGCAAATGCAAGGATGGGGAAGCATTATACTTCTAGGTTTTCTATTTAATTGCTTGTCCTGGAAATTATTTTAGCTGTTCTAAGGTATTTTATACCAATAAATGTCAAAGTAGAGATCTAACAAAATCAATACAAATTAATTCTGAATTTATTTGCCTTCCTCTTCTTCCACAAAAGCAATAGGAAAGTGAACGTGTACTCCTAAGTCTAAAAGCAACTTAAGCTGGACTCCCACATGAGATATTTGAATTAGAAGTGACTTCATACCGGGATGGTTTGCATTTCGAATTTATTTGTTATCTTCCATTCAAAGGCAAAAAGGTACTGTGTCTAAACAAAATGGCCATTGTGCTTGTATTGGCTACTGGAATTTTCTGGCAATTTGTACTTTAAGTAATTCGGGATGATAATTACACTTATTGCTTGGCTAATTGCGTAGTTGCTATTCGGAGTACCTCGTGTGTATTTTACTGCCATGTACGTTCTATATCAGAGCAGACCTTTTGCAAATTGATTCATTTGCATCATTATATACTCTTTCAGAAATCATTTTTCTGATCGTGAGGAATAGGCTTCTGGTAGAATCAGAGAACTAATTCCCAGAACTCGTCTTTTTAGCTGAGGAAACTAAAAAAGAAATCAAATATCTTAAAAAATACTATACTAATTATTTCTTTTTCCCCCAGCATTTGGTCTCATTTTGTAAAGTGATGTACCTCTGCTGAAATGAGAATTTTTGACAATGGGAGTATTCAGTAGAAAATTTTGCTTTTGTGCATTCACCTGGAAAACTAAAAGAACAAATTATTTGGCTTTTTTTTTTTCTTTCATATGGAAATGATGACAGACTGTAGAGCTGTGTGGGACATGTGCCTGTCATGTGCCTTGGAGCACTGCCTTGTCCTCTGCCCATTATCGATCTCTCCCGGCCATTTGCTTGCAAAAGATACTCATTTAAAAAAAACTAACCCACTGCAGAAATCCATTAGCGTTTTCTTCCTCCCTCACCTCCACAAATTGCCACCGCCTGAAGCTGAAGAGAAGCAAAAAACCTGGATGAATGACAAATATCGTGGCTTTTAGTCTGCTACCCCATGGCCCTGCAGGGGTAGAGGAAAGGGGACAGATCCTCTGATCCATCAACTCGGTACAACATAAACAGAGCAAGGTTGTTTTAAAAAGGCTGAAGAGGGCGAATTCCCTTGTTCTGCTTGTTCAGAGGCTCGGGAAGGCGATCCTCCCACACTGGCGGGGTGACAAGCTGCATTCATCTGCAACATCTGAAGGAACTGAGTTATCTGATGTTTTGTTTTGGAAAAAAAATATTGAGGACTGTTTTGTATGCATAAAGAGTTCTCTTTTTAAAAAATTTTTTTTTTATTTGCCTCTGAGTCCTAGATAACCAAAGTTATGCCTATTGGAGCTACTGCAGTTAAATCCTGTAAAACTCCTTAAAAAGATGGTGTGATACATGGATAAAGCATGTACCAATGCGTAAGAGTGTTTATCTGTACCGCGAAAAGTCATTTTTTTGATTACTTACTATAGAGATGGGTAGCTAGCAAAAAGTTAATCATAGAATCATAGATTACCAGGTTGGAAGGGACCTCAAGGATCATGTAGTCCACGCCTTAAATCCCCTTTCTCTCTGCTCCTCCTGAAATAAGATAAAATAAATTGTGTGGATATAGCCCATTTGTTTTAGCCTATTTCTCATATGTGGAAGGTGTTTTACTGAGAAACAGGTAACTGAAATGGGCAATAATAAACATTTCTCGTCTCTTTTGAGAAAGAAATCAGCAAAGAAAATGTGACCAGGACACTAATGCAACGGTTTAATGCTCCGAGGTGTTACAGCGTGTGAAGGGAAAATGACACATATTGCTCTCAGTGTTAATGAAGAATATGGCTATTTACATATCTATGAATTCTTAGACAACAAAATGGGTTTTCATACTTGATATATAACTCTCGGTTTTAGTGTGGTTTTTGTTTGGTTTTTTTTTTTTAAAGTGCATCCTACACAGAACAGATAATAACCCAAACAGTAGCTCATCCTCTTTTTCAAAGGAGCAACTTCTTAATACCTCATTTGTGTAACATTCTGGGGACTCTGCCTCGCGTTATTGAGAGCTGCTGATTGCCTTTTGATAGCTCGGGTTTTAACAAGTAGCGTATTATCTCGTCTGTATGTGTAGAGCAGCATATTTCAGAACATAGGTATGGAAGGAATAAGTTGTATTGGCAGCAGATGAAAGCCAGAGGAAATGCTTCAAAGGCCAGCCAGGCAGGCAGAAGGCAGAGAAAGAGTCTGTTAGGTATTGGGATGAGAAGCTTTTGAAATATAGATAACCTACAGCAGAGATGAGCTCTGTTCTCCTGGCACTAATCGTTAAACAGGTAAGAGGGTAAAGGGAAAGGAAGCCAGGAGATGTGGACAAAGTTCAGGATAAACCATCCAGGAAAGACGAAGCTGTGGAAATTTAATTCTGGAAGAAAGTCAGGTGGAGCTCAGGTGGGAAGATCATCAAGGGCATGAAATTGTTGTCACAGACTTGAGGCCATAGACGATGAGATCAAAACCAGCCGTGTGAGGGCTTTTACGTGAGTAGCAGAAGCCTGGAAGCTCCAGGGAGTTTCTAAAAGGTGTCACAGAAAGAAAGTGATCGCGGTAATACAGGACAGAAGTTCATCAGCAGTGGGAGAATGCGTGGCCCTGGGCATAAAACAGCCACAGAATTCAAAAAAAGCACAGCAAGAGTAAGTTGATTCACCTGGCTTGGTTTATGGTGTTCAGGCTCAGGGTGCCACAACCAGATGCCCCCTCCCCAAAGCACTTTTTGACAGTAAACTACTTGGCACGAGAGAGAATGACTGAGCACTACTTCAATCAGTATATGTGGAAAAACTAATCTGGAATAGTCGTAACAACATTGAGTGTCCTTGTAGCGGGGGGGAAGAAAAGATTAATGCACCTACAGAGGAACTGTCTAATAATGAGGAAGATAATTAAAAGGAAATTAAAGGAGTAGCTAAGAGGAGAATGTTTGTAGGTGGCTTAGTTGCTTTAAAGGGAACAACTTATTTTCCTACTCAACACAAATATGCACAACATAATAATTGTAAAGAAGATCTGCCAGAAATGAAATATAAACAAATGTACAAAGGAGCTATTAGGTTTGGTTTGGTTGGTTGGCTTTTTTTTTTTTAAAGGAAGAAGAGTCGACTCTCAATTTGAACGTAAAAGGCAAGCCAAACATTCTGAGCACTCACTGAATGTGGGAAAGCTAATAACAAAAACTTCTTTGAACACATCAGAGGCAGGAAGCATGCCAGGGAAGCAGTCAGGCTGATAGATGATCAAGGCATAAGAGGAGCATTAAGGGAAGATAAGGGCATCATGGGGAAGTGAGATGAGTTTGCCCCACTGCTCACTGCCCGTGCTAGAGCTCCTCTTTGGGAGGCACACGTCTCAGGAAGGGGATCAGAGCTCACTCCAGAGCTCTGGAACCAAGAGCTGCTGCCTTTGGTTTGACCATCCTTCCCATGACCATCCCTACACCTATGGCTCCCCCCTCCTGCATCCTCTTCGAAGAGAGGCGCAAAATGATTTCCAAGCAGGAGCAGTCCGTCCCTAAAAGAAAGGTTGCCCTACAGATGCTTTGTTTCTTACGTTGCAGCCACACGTGGTTTGCTGCCCACTGTGCATATCGATAGTCGCCTCTGGCCATTTCCTTCCCAGCTGCCTCCTCGTACTCGGTCTGATGTAAAGGAGATGTAAGCAATGCCGATTCCAGCTATGTTGCTCCCTAGAAGTTGACTAATCTTTAAAAAATAGGCGAAATCCCAATTTAGGATGATTTTGGTCGAGTAAGCTTAGAAGACAATTGCTATAATTATGCAAATTTACACAAGTGAAAAGCCTTAACACAATGTATACAAAATAATGGTTTAAGGGAATTAGCTTTAGGAATTAGCAGAAATTGGTCATTTGTATGTAATAATAGGAATGGAAGCTAATGATCCGGAGTGAAAGAGTTTTGCCAGTAGATGTTAGAGCGTAGCTGTCTTTTGTTCAGTAACTTCACACTTGTATTTGTTTAGGATTGCAGCCTGAGCTTGTATTGCTATATTGGAATTCCAGTCACTCACCAGCTCTTAATTAGACAATAGAACCGATACGATAATTGTGGCATGAATTGATTATTAGCTGGAGTTTGTATGATAATTAATTACAAAGTTCTTAGAACATAAATAACATAAAAATAATGTAAACCTTCCTGAGTTGGCATTATTACATGGCGGTTGTGACCCAGAGTTTTAATTGACAGTACGCATTTAAATTCACAGCAATCCAGCCCAGTGTTTGGAATCTTTATAAGTAGTTGCCAATGAAAGAATATTTATTTTGTTATGAAGGCTCTTTTCCAAGCTGTGAAATTTTCAAATGATGTGCCAAAGCAGTGTGTGTTCTTCAGGGCCAATAACAGATCAGAGTTGTCTTTTCCTTTTAGCTCTCTATTTCTGGTTTGTTTTTATGACTTAAATCAGGAACGCTATTGACAGAATCCCGCAAGTGTATCTGTGCTTGGTGTACATTTTGGTATTCAGTGTATAGGATATATTCTTCTAGTGTCTAATATATATTATCCCAGTGTATAGTATCTATATGTCTAGTACGCTCAACCGCCCTGATTGTAGAAGCATTATCCTTGAAATCTTTGGAATGACTGTCTCTTTATAATAAGAATGAGTCATTGTATGTCAGCAGAAGTTGATGCAGTCCGCAGGTAGTTACGGGTGTCGTCGTACCCCTGGTGAGGCTTTTCTGCTCACTGCTGAGCAAACACATCGTGAGGGACAAACGCTCTCCTGGAGAATTTCAAATCTAGACCTTGTATGAGGGAGGCAGGCTGCTTTCATAGAATCATAGAATGATTTGGCATGGAAGGAACCACTAAAGATCATCTAGTCCAAGCCCCCTGCAGCAAGCAGGGACATGTTTAACAAGAGCAGGTTGCTCAGAGCCCCATCCAGCCTGGCCTTGAATGTTTCCAGGGACAAGGCTTCCACCACCTCACTTGTGGTAGATCCCTTCTACAGCATCAGATCTTTTGCAGCCCCTTCTTTAATTAACCAGAAAAAGTGAGATTTGAAAATAACACCCTAAATGATGGCAGCTTTGTCTTTCCTGCCACAACTATTGGGCAGCGAGCGGAGCCTCGTGTCCCACTGTCACTGCAGAGCCCTTGGGGTGGAGTCCCAGCTCACCCCGTGAGTCACCGCTAATTAACCCACCTGGGCTTTAACGTGTACTAAAATAGTGGGGCGACCCAGCAAACCTGGATATTATGTGACACAGCTACGATTACCATTTCTCTCTCAGAGCCGAAACTAAAGCTAATTAAAAATAATGAGAGCGGCATGACATGGTGGTGGGAGCTGCTGTGGTTCGGGGCTCACGTGCCTGCCCAGGAGCTCCTTGGGCATCTGCAAGGGGATCGTCCAGGCAGCTGATCATGCTGCAAACTCATCTTTTGTTTGATGTTTCCCTCTTTTCTTTTGAGGGGTTTGCATTCAACATGGGTTGACTCTGAAATCCATGTTACACAAATGCCAGCGCTAGTACAAGAGAAGGATATTTCGCTTGGGCAGAGGCCAAAGATGAATTCTGGAGAAGAAAAGAGGAATTTCACCTGTGATAATGCACCATATTTCTACAATTATTTTTTTTTTTGCAGTACTGCCTGCCATTCTGCTCTTTAAACTACTCTTCCATTTGAAACTCTTTTTTTGCTTTATGTTACCAGACTGTGTAAGAAATGTCTCAGGTCTTCCTAGAAAGAAGCTTCTTTTTCCCTCATGGAGTCTGATTAAATGGCAGGGGAGTGGTTTTGGTTTGGAACTAAATCAAAATGTCAGAATCCTTCCAGAAATGCAACACCTGCCCTTCCTATAGTTGTAGCTGAAACCAACTGGAAGCGCAATTTCCCCAAGATTTGCCGATAATGCGAGTTTACATTTAGAAAAGGTAAAACAGGAGGCACAGAACCAGGCAGGTTTATTTGGGTCTGGAAATCACTTTATCCTAGAGGGAAGTCTGAGATTCGTGTCCTAAGTTCCTGCTTTGAACATTTTCGTGGAGGAATGCTGGTTGTCGGTGTCTGTCCAATGCATTCAACAGTTGGGTGATCAGTATTTTCTCTTTATTTTTTCTTACCCCATTATTGTCAGGGAAAATACATCGCTGTTTGGGAGGGTGGAGAAAGACAGGGGAGCAAAGTTCCTACAGTCTTCAACTCTTTTTTTCTTTGACCCTGATAAATCCATGGCTGGCTGTGAATGTTTTCCCTCCCTCCTTTCTTATTCTGTGAAGAACACCCTGGCGTGGCCGCTCTCTTATCCTCCCTATCGTGCAGCCAGTGGTACTGGCTTCCTTGCGCTTTGCAGCAAGAGGCTTTCCCAGAGATTTATGTCATGTTAAAATGAGATGTGTAATTACAAAGGTTGGATGCGATGGCAGCATGCAACAAGAAGGATGCCTTTCATTTCTTTCTTCTTTGGCTGGAGAGTAGATTCCTGCCTAGCAGGACCTTTGCTGCAGCTTTGTGGCTGTGGTTGGGTTGGGATCCCGGCTTGGTGACCTGGGTTTGAGGGTATCTACGGAGCTGCAACCAGCATTCCTTGTTCAAAGGCAGGCGAAACCTTTTTTAGAGGCTGGGAATACTGGGCACTATAATCTGACGGAGTAGCATTTCAGATAAATTAATTCATTTGTTTGTAGCTGGGTGAGAGAAAGAAGTGCCAGCTTTGGTAGCCTGTTGAAAGGACCGTGAGATGCTCCATCATTCTACTCGCTCTTCTCATGAACAGGTCATGCCGCACTCCCAGAAACTCACTCGTGTGCCAGCAATCTCCCTCTGCGCTCAGAAAAGCCTAGAATATCCCAAACCTAAAATTCACTCTGGCTGTGAATTTTGAAAATGATTACATTTTTGTTAACAAGCCATTTTTATTAAAGGCTTCAGGAGAAAGTATTCTACTCCTCCTATCTATACAAACAGCTATAAACTGAGTGCATTTTAATAACTTTCCCAAAAAGTTACAAGGTATTTCATTAAAATGTCAACTTTTTCTTTCATGTATTTTATGCTTTTCTTTCTTCCTTCTGCCACAAATATGTTGTTGCCAACATCATCATGACACAGTTTGCTGCCAAGACTATGGGAAGTTAAAAAAGGAAAGAAAAAATGAATTTCTATCCACTCCTTAGGTAAAATTCTTCCAGCACTAGAGGCTGAGAAAGCAGTCAGAAATATCTGAAGTGCCAAAGACAAATGTGAGAGTGCCAAAGCGGTGGCATAAAAACACAGAAGCGGGACTTTGGGGATCAGTTCTGTGCGATAAGCAAACGGTAATCAGCTGCGGACATTGCCTAATCCGTTTGTCATTTATGGATTTCCCACAGTTCCCATTGCCATTTCTGTAAAGATTAGATAAAGCAGTGTGAGCACGCACCCACTGGCTGCGAGAGCTTTAGCAGAGCGAGTCAACTCCTGTTTGCAAGAAGCCATGTGTCTTTCCCACCAAACCACCTCCGACTGCCGCGTCAAACCCTTCGTGCCCACTGCTCCCCGCTAGACCCTGCCAAGGACTCTCTCTTTTAAACATATCAACCTGCCGTCCCTCGAAAGGTCACCAAACCCAACGCCAGCTGGGTGCCAAGCCATCTGCGGTTAGCTGCTTTAATAGGGAAGGAGCCGCTTCACCTGGGTTTAACTCAGTAGACTAGGAATGGGGGGGAAAAAGGAAAGAAAAAAAAAACCCCAAACCTTAATTTTACTTTCGAGAACAGTCGAGAGATGTGACTGCATTTCCTATGTAGGTGCCTCAACAACTAATTAAAACTGGCTTTGCATAGGGAGTATCCCTCCTCTGGCCCTCCTTTTCAGCCCTTCAGCAGCCCGGATCCTCACTGGAATTTCGTTATTACTTTTGTGGTCCTCTCTTCGCTTCCCGTCGGAGCTGCTGAGTGGCTTCAAAGATATTAAATCACCTTTGTGCCCAGGATTTTTGGACTTTTGCCTTTGCGGATCTTGATTTCCAGGACCCCTTGTGCAAAGGGAGAAGAGCGATGGAGGGTCCTTGCTGGCAGAATGCCTAATTGCAGGTTTAAAGCATCTTAAAAACATTCAAATTCTCTGGGGATACCCCAGGTAATTTCCTGCTCGGCTGGCGAGCGAGGGGACAAATGTTATTTTTCACTCGCATTAACCCGGTTGTGGCTTCTGCCTGGCTTCGCAGGCACTGGAGAATTTGGCATTCAGCTGCTTGAGATTGTTGTTGTTTTCAAACCGGCGTAAAATCTCTTCCTCAAGATTTGCTCCATTCCTTGGGTGTTGCCCTTACCCCCTGTGACGTCCTTTTTAAAAAAGTGATTTAATTTCTCATAGGTCACAGCTTGCTGGTGCCTGCACTCCTGGGTCTTGAAGGAGTTTTAAAGGGGAGCTGGAGATTTGCTGAACGTAGCTGTTTTGTTTATATGATGTAAAATTGGGAACCTGCCAGCAGAGAAATCCCACACAGCCCGTGCGGGGATGAAGGCACGCAAGGGTGTGTGTGCATCAGATAAAAGTAGGTGGAGTTTTTGTAGCAAAGGCCTCTAACTTGCCCAAACGAGTTAATTACACATGCTGCGCCCCACTTTCCCAATGCAGAAACATTTGTAATTAAGAAAAAAAGGAAAAAAAATAAATTAGAGTGTAATTTAGAGATGACCTCGGGCTGTTCCATCTTATTCCTGACTCTGGGACCCGGTCGCTGTCTCATCAACTCCGTTTCTGCATGTGATGCAAGCGGTGGGGAGGAGAGGAACCCAACAATTGGCTTACACCCACTGCTCTAATTCAGCCTCTCGTCTTATGTAAATAATATCACCAAACATTATCGGTATTACACGGAAGTACAATTGATTGAGAAGCAGTATGCATGGAATAGATTAGGAGTAATATATATAACGTTAATTTTCTGGTAGAGTCTCATGGAATGTATTGCCATCGTGAACTGCATGATGCATATAAAAATCCATATGTCTATACTTTTATTTTTAGCCCTGACAGCCTCCATGTAGACTATTTTCTATGTCATGTGCAGCTGGAGTCAATGATTCTCCCATGTATCTGAGACCATCAGCTCTCCCCGGTGGAATATTGATTTCCAGGAAATAATCTTCATGCAGCCATCTTTGCTTAAATGTAGCATAAAGATGCACTCTTACTCAAAAATAATGCACATTCCAGCCATTTTCTGCTGGAAATTCAATGTATTGCTCCATTTAGCAAAGTATTTAGACAATAAGGCAAGAAAAAAAAAAAGATATAGATGTCTCCATACTATGGAACATTTTGCTATTTCCATCCTAGCTACCATCCATGACTGGCAATGTATTGCTTCTGAAGTAATACATAGAGCAAAAAAGGTTTGGCAGCTGTCGTAAAGGCAGGAAGTTGTTTAGACTGTCTTTGAACTTGGCCAGGATAATGGGATGGAGATATCGGTCAGAAAAAGGAGATAATTTAAAGATCTATTAGGTCAAGAACACATTTGGTGGCATCAAATATTTAGTATTCTCTAAGTAAATGAATAAATAAAAATTCATATGTAAGGAATCGAGGTTAAAATAAAGCTTTGTGGCAGCTCTCTTATTCTATGAGAAAAGTGTTTTTTCCAAAGTGAAAGAGGGTTATTTTTTAGCTGCGGATTCTGTTTAACCTTGCCACCTCGCTGCTGCGTGGCACTGAGATTGTTAGTTATACTACATACAATTTAATATACCAGTAACTAAAATATTTACTTCTTTACTTAGGGTTTTGTTTTACTTTTCTAGGCAGCTTTTTTTTATGTAAAAGACCTTGAGATGAACTGTGTTATTCAGGCCATGGAAGGTGTTGCGGAGCTGTTCTTTTGCGGGTAGGTGCAAACTAGCACAACACTGCTGCCCCTCTCCATCTCACTTCTATATTCAAGAAACTTAAGAAAGCATGGCCCATTTTTAAATTTTAGCCATGCAGACACCATAAATCAGGCCCCAGAGTAAAAACCCAGAGGATTAAAATAACCATTTTAATTTTGCCTTATTGTTTTTGCCTTCAGATTGCCGGTTAGACCTTCATACAAGGAAATGGTGCCAAGAAAACCACAAAATACATTTTAGGATGGAATCAGAAAACCAGAAAGGTATATCTGGCTGCATTCTTAGGACATGTAGGAAACAGTTCTGTTTTATTTTGACCAGACAGTGGAAATGCAGTCCTTTGTGGAGCTAGAAACTACCTCAAGCAGGGATTTTCTCATTTCCCTTACAGCTTGGATAAAAAAATTAGATCTTTCTTTTGTACAGCCAGTCACTGGGAACCCATTACTTCCCTCACCCATGTCAATATTTTTTTTTTTTTTAAATACATGACTAAAATCTTCGCAGCAATGCTTGGACTCCAGTCCCGTCCTGGGAAGGTGATGAGAAATGTGACTTCTGTGTTTGCCAGCCCTGAGGCCAGTGACTACAGGATAAGTTTTTTTAGGTCTGTTGACCAACTGGGATATGTTGCATGCTGGTTTTTTTTGGAAATACATATTTTTTCCCTATGCAGCATCAGTTAATTGCCCTGCTTTACCGTTACCTCTCAAATCCATCCTTTGCTGTGCCAGCAAGATTAGGAGCCTTCTTTGAGATTCTGCCTGTCTTTCCCTTCTTCGCCCACCAAAGTCTCAGAAACAAAAGAGGAGGATTTAATATTATGTAAAATCTGCTATGGAGCAGGTAAAATGATTCATGCCCCTGGCACAACAGGAATTGAACTTGGATCCTGTCGTTGTTTTCAGTAGGCTGATTAATCTTGGATCTTAACCTTTAAATGCAGAGTCAGCAGAAATGGTCAGTGTCCAGCACTTAGCGAGCAATTTCAGAGCCACGTTACGTGACAGATTCCAGTTTTGTGTCAATAGGATCCTTCTTCGGTGTCAGGTGTAAGAAGAAAATTGCATTTGGGTTTTGATATCATTTGTCTTTGAAGATTAATTTTCATCACCTTTTCAATGCGAAAGTCTGTCTTTCAAAAAAAAAAAAAAGAATCCAGATGATTAACCCCATTTTTTCTCTCAGACACTGAATTTGTCTGGACCAGTGCAGCTGCCACAGTAGCCACCCATAAAATTGTCTACTGCTCAGAGAAATGCAAAACTAAATGCCATATTTTTGGATTGTTAAGTGTCACTTCAGTGAAAGGTACTCATGGTTGAATAGCTCCCGTTTATTTTCTAGGGATGGTTAAAAATGAGGAAATTGTCACAATTCTTGAACATTTTCAATTGCTTTTTCTTCTATTTTTCTTGCTGACTGGGGGAGAATGCTTTTACTTTTGAATATTTTAAGGAGAAAGTATTCCAAATGTTTGGGTTTGCCACTGCTTCACCTCTTTTCCTCCTTCTTCTCATACTTGCCACTGGAAAGAGGAGACTGTTCAGGACTTAGGGGAAAGTAGGGGGAGAGGGAAGAAGAAAACCTGCAATGCAATTTATTTTGAAGTAAATGATAAAGTGGGAGATTGTGTCTTGAAGGCGAACTTTTTCAGTGGAAAAGCTTTGCCAAACCTTTGAGGTGAGCAAAGACAAGGGAGGAAATATGAAATCCAGTGTGCTTTCTGCCATTGCTTTCTTCCGACCATGATTTTGAGGAGTGGGAGGGATGTTTGCAGCGGGCACGGTGCTGCCATGTCCTGAGCACCTCCCAGTTGCTCAGCAGCTAGAGCCAGGAACAGTACCAATGGATTTTGGGAAAATTTGGGCTCATCGTTGAAGGAGCTGAAGGCAAAGCCATGGGCAGTTGGAGAACTTTCCCAGCAGCAGGATTAGCTCAGAGAAACCATGAAGATGAAAGAGGGAAAAGGCATAAATTAGATATTTGCGTGTGGCTTCACTGGAGCAAAAGGAAGGAAGGGGAGGGGATAAAAAAGCATAAATAATTAATTAATCCCCCCTAAATGTCTTTGAAAATACCAACAACTATCTGGATAAGAGGAAAGTGCAGCCTTATTTCAGTCCCAATTTCAAAGGAGCAATAGACACCCTGTGACACAACAGACTGATGGGGCTTTTAAAGATTAAAAATATTTTAGGAGAAGAGACATTGAAATGGATTATGAACTGGCTTATGGAGATGAAACCTAGGGTGTCAGTGAAAGAGAAAATTCAGAATGAGGAGGGGAAACAAGTGGGGTCAGTAGTGTGGGCCTTTTTTTCTGACTAACTGTGAATGTGGATAACCTTGGTGAAGGTGAAATTTCAAAATAGGCTTGAGCACTGCTGATCACACGAGGCTGGAATGTGGAAGCCAATGACAACCAGATAATTCAAGAGAGTTAAAGTTAATTATAAGGATGAACAAGCTATTTGTGTCGTTTAGCATATGGTACTATGGTTTTAAACTCTTGAGATGAAAACTTTAGAGGATAATGTGGTCTCAGCTAGACTTTGCTGGCTGGGTTGACCTGATCTACAAACCATAGTTTCCCTGTAATGTTTCCCCATAGTCAGTAGATATTTGTTAATAAACTTCCAACGAGCGTCGGGTTGG
>NW_009728787.1:44125-59526 GCF_000703405.1 Apaloderma vittatum
CAGAAGTTGCTTTGGTCTGGACTGTCCCCGCTGCACTGGGCAGAGGTGTGTGTGGGTGGGAATATGTTAAACCATGTTCTGAGTTCAGAGCAAGAGTTTACAGTGAGATGTGTGGACGCGCTGATCTGGCGTCCTAGGAGCGCCAGAGATGTTTCTGAGGAGGAGATGAAACTAAAAAGAGTTTTATTGAAAAATGCCATTTGGAGAACTGAAATGCGAGGGGTGTCGAGGTTTTCTGATTCCTTTTGAATATTTGGCAGCTAGAAAACGTTCAGTGGCTTGGCCATGTGATGATGCTCTTGAAAGGGAAATGCTGCGTGATCCTTTCTGCTAACTTCTTCGACATGGGCAAGATCCCAAAAGTTTGGCAGCCTTTTCAAAGTCACTAAGCTCCTCAGGGCAGCCAGACGGGGTTGAGCATTTCTTAAGATGTGTTTTCTCATGATGTTTGCTTTCATCCAAAAATGGGTCTAGGCCCAAATACTCCCTGAAGCTCAGGCTCAGAACTGAGTCTGAACTTGGTGACTTGCTCGCTTCTTCTTGCTTCTGCTCATTGAACAGCAGGGAGACACAGACCTGCACAGTGTTTCAGTGTTCTGGGATAGTACCTGGAACCAGAGACAGGCAAGAAATGTGTGAGGTAACAATTAACTGAACTTTTTCCAGACCTGAAATTTGTTTTAGCTTTGGCACATTTTGTCCAAACCAATTTGTCTGTCTCTAATGCCTTGTAAATAGCATAAAGCAGTTGCTTTGTGAAATATGTGACGTTTTTAGAAAAGTATATATAGACTGCCTTCCAAAATCAATATAGTAAACCCTTGATATTGCATACTGAAGTTCATTTCTGTTTTGACACATCTTCAGAGTAAGATAGAGAGTCCATTACTTCGCATGCTTTTTAAATTTAAACACAACAATTCATGTATAGGTGAAAATGTGTAAGTCGTAATCTTTATGAATGGCTTCTGGAACCCGTTTATCAGCAATCTCTGGTTTTATTTTGTGTGCACGGTTCTAGTTGCTTGTTTGATTTAGCAAAAAGTCTGTAGATTACCATGTTCTTCCACAAACTGAGCTGCTGAATGAACTCCTTGGTGGTATAGCTCTGTAACAAGCGACTAAACCTGCACAGAGCCACTTGTACATGCTGGGCAGCAGTAGCTATAGACATGGCATTTTATGTTTTATAACAAGTTTTATTCAGAAATATTGTTAGAGGGACCATGTCGTTTAATCATGCTGAACTGTCCTCTGATCTATATTCTCCTGCCGGTGATACAACCAGGTGACAAGTTTGCCAGCTCAAGGCCTCATCTTTCAAAGGAGTTTAAGGCTATCACCAACACTAATCGGCCCTGAGCAGCTATCCCCCCAACTCCTGCCCATGGGCCAGGAACACAGAATTGTGGAAAAAATACTATATCTGTGATTTGTCATTTTTTAAAACATTTTAAGTAGACTTCGTCCCACCCCCCACTAGATTACAAATTAATTACATCCCTCCTAAGAACACTTTCTCTTCGATTAGATCAAGAGTATCAAGATAACTGTAATCATTTCCATCAATTTCGTACGTGAAAATTCATCTATCGACCATTGTTTCTCACTAAGGGCCACCCGTTCCAGCCCGACCTGTAGGATCCCAGGGGCCGATGTCCCCACCTGTCCTTGGCCGGCCCCTATCCCCACACAGTCCCCAAAGCCCAGGTCTGAGCTCCAAGTGTGACTAAGATTGCAAATCTAACTTAAGCTGTTTATCAGCTGGTTTTTAATTTAACTTAAAGATTCGCACAGACATGAGAGAGAAAATGGGTACTGTATCTCAGCCTGCTATACAGAATGAAATGTTAGCTGAATCTGAATTCGTCAGAATGGTTTCAAAGTATTTACACCTAAATGTACAGGTTTTACGAAATACGTGAAGCTGTTCTTCAAAGCGGGGAGGTTTTGATGCTTTTTTGCTTTAATCCGATAAACCAGAATCTCCGCTTTGCGTGTGCCACCGAAGCTGTTTTTAAGATTGTCGAAGGACGGAGTTGACAGCAAAGATGAAATAGATAAAGGAAAAACCTCCTAAATTTCTGTATTTGCCGTCTCTCTCTCTTTTTTTTTTAATCCTGTTTAACTCAAGAGATTTCTACTGGATGGATAATAAGCATTTAGAAGCAAACCTAAGTTTTCACATTTGATACCCACTCACCAAAACAAAGTCCTGAAGGCTTGTAGTCTCAGAAGTCCTAATGAGTCCTAACGTGTCCCGACACTCCTCTGGCTCAGCTCCCCTCCGCTTCCCCTGCTCGTTGCAGACAGTGAGGACCGAATTAATGAAAAAAGGCAAACTGTTGTTCCACTTTGTCTCCTGATGTGCGTCGGAGGCGTGATCTGTCCAGCTTTACCCAGCACATGTTGTTGTGTTACTTGCAGAAGAGCATTGCCGTTGGTATGAGGCATCTTTGAGGCTGCAGGACCAACAGCGAAGCTCCTGCTGGCTCAGCTGAGAGAAAAAATGTCAGAGCCCTGTCAGTGAGTAGCACTTCACACGTCTGGGAAGAAAATTAAGGGTGAAGATTCACATTTCTTTTCCCAGATGTGCGACCGAGTGACTCTACGTACACTTTCTTTAACGTGCAAGCAATGTAAAATGGTTCTCTTAAGTCCAACTGGTAGGGTTTAGAAGTGCTGAAATAAAACTTAGTTAAGCCAAGGAAAGCGCTGAGATGTGGCTGCACTTATTTTGAGACAGAAGCTTATTTCTGCATGATGCTGGATCATCCTGCTTTTAAGCAACTTCTAAGAAAAGTTTGCCTTGGGCTCTGGAAGTAAATCCCATAACTTTGTCTCTTGGTCAATCTATCACTTTCCCCACCACTTGTAAGAAAATTAATAGTGATGAAGTATTTTAAGTCTGTTGGGTGAATTGCTGTACAGAAAATGTCCTTTGCCTTCAACCTGCATATGCAGACTTTGGTTTAGACCGGGAAGCTTCCACAACCCCAGATACTACGTGTCTTATTTAAAGTTTAAACCAATCAAGGCAGCCACACTATTTAGTCTTAGGGAGAGGATCTGCTTTTCTTCAGCATGTGGTTATTTGGGCAATCACACCGATACTAGAAAGAGTGCTGTCTGCTCCTAGGCAGCATGAGCCGAACTTCCAGGATGTCTTATTTGGAGCCAATGCCTACACTGGAGCCTGCAGTGTTTGCATGGAAAAATTAGTTATGTCAGCTCAGCCTTAAATCCTGGAACTGTTTTAAATAAGCCATCCTTCCCTTCCTGTAACGCTCGTATGCTGGGGCCAAGAAATGGAGTTTAGGATGTGGAGTATTTCCTACAAACTGAATTTATGTTGTGTTTTGTTTTTTTTTTAATTACTAGACACTGCAAATGCAGTGACTGTTCCAATGAGGATCAACATTAATTTCTTCCGAGCTTTCAAATGTTATAACTACATTTCTCCCAACATGTTGGCATCTGTGTTGGTATTTATAAAATTTTACATGCTTTGACTGCCATGCAAATTGTTCCAGAAAGTACCCTCTAAGGAGCTGAAGTGAGAGAGATAACTCAGCAGCCATAATAACCCTGCCTTTTAAAAGATTATTTTACCATTAAAGTAGTGATGTTTTTATAAAACAGGTGCACAGATAGTGACTCGCTAGCACCAATAACAGATAACATTGGGTTCTGCATTTACAAATAAAAGAGGAATTCTGTTCCTCTAAACTCACGTAATAGTGTCGGTTCACATTTTGACTTTTTTTTAAAATATATTTACTTACAATCTAAAAAAGGCTCACGTACACAGCGCCGGGGCATCCTGGCTGATAGTAGCTCTTCCCGAGGGAGTGTGATCTCAAGCTTGTATCAGGCTGAATAATTATCAAGTCATTTAATAGAAGCAAATGGGATTTATGCATTCTTATTGTATATGAGATATTATGCAAATTTCTCCTTGAATGTTATTAATCTTTTAAACACAGTCCCGCTGCCACCGATATCTCATGGTGAACCCAACGGGAGCGGGCAGCGCTCGGTACCTGACGGCATGTAACCCTTTTCTATTTTCCCCTCCCCAGCCCTGCCCGGGGACTCTAATGTAAAATCCCATCGGAATGTGCTCGAGCGCAGCTGCTGCTCTGGGAGGGACACGAACCTGTTTCCTACCCAGCGCCTGCTTCCAGACCTTGGGAACCCGTGCAGAAAGGTCAGAATTTCATCCCCCCCCCCCCCATACATCAGGTAGCGGGATCGCGTGCGATGGTATGAGGCTCTTTTCTGCCACTCCCGCTGTCACTCGATCGTCCCGGAGCTGCAGATATTGCCCCTCTGCTCTCTGCTGTAAGCTCCTGTAAGCTGGGTGACATTCCAGTGCTCTGAGGTCTAAATGTATTTAAACCCAAACGTGGAAGGGCTGACATCGGATCTGGCTATTTTGCCTTCGAAGGCATTTCCAACTGAAGAGATGGGAGACCTGCGATGGAGTGCAATTTCTCTTATTAAAAAATACAGAACAGGCAAAAAGCTTCTTCTTCACCAAAGTAATCAGGAAAAGGAATAACGTGGAAGGAGGTAAAAGCTGTTGCTGCGCATCCCTTGTAAAAGAAAAGACCAGCAAGCCTGTTACCCCTCTCACCATTGCTGAGAACCTGACTTCTCCTTCCCTCTATTAAAAATAAATTTGCCGTAACAAAACTAGGTCTGTCCGGCAGGGTAGGGGCCGACAGAATACATAGCCCAGCCTCTTGAGCTCCTCTGCTGAAATGCTGGGGAAATCCTGCCGCTGTTGAAATCACAGGGAATTTTGCTGTTGTTTTCAGAGGAACTCGAGTTTCTTTGCAGGTTTTAACAAGGCTTTGAAGTTTCTTCTCTATGATGACCCGTTTATTTCTGTGTAAATGGAATACACACACCTCAGATGTTTGTATTACTGTGCTGTCAAATCGGTGCGAGCTGTGAGCAGTTCCAAGTAACACTGATGCTAAGAGGGTTCAGTGTGTTCCGGCTGCCGATTAAAGTTTAAACCAAGTTTAGAATAAAGCAGATACATTAATGCATGAAAAAATTGAATATTTAAACCTGAATGCATAAACTGATTACGGAAGAAAAAGTCTGAAAAGATAAAGAGGATGTGTCGCAGCACCATTTGTTCCTGAGCCTTTTGTCACATCCCAGTTGATGACGTACCAATGAACTGGTCACGCTGCTTCACCATGATGTTCTCTGTCCACGAAACACTTCTCCCGTCCTCTTGTTTGCCAGAAAATGCTGGGAACACAGACTTTAGGGCTGAAGGGGGAAGTTTATTATCCTTTCTGTGAAGTTCCTTTCTGCTCAGAGTTACCGAGTCGCATGCATGATGAATGTAACCCAGTTGTGCCTGTGTATCTGTCATCACTCCGCTCAGATTGCAGCCTCATTGGATCTTAAAATAGCACTGAAAAGGCATTAGTACATAGCATATACCTCTATAGCATATGCTAGGGATAAAGGAATCTAATTGGGAGCCTTTTTTTTCCCTTTTTTGCATATATTATAATGTTTTAGCTTCAGTTCCTGCAAAATATTTCTTTGCTCTCAACAGAAACTACTAAAATATATTTGAATCTGCTTATGCAAACAATGATTCTTGCCCTGCTTTTAGCTTGATTAATGTATTAAAGGAAAAAGCTCAGAGTAAGATGTAACATAAATCTGAAGCTAAGTTTTGGTTTTGGTTTTCATTTTAAAAGCTATTTTAATAACAGTATCAACCCTTTTTGAATAGGTTTATCATCTGTTGAGATCACATCTTCTCTGCTGCTGTCATCAATACAGCTATTTTGTTTTGTTTTGTTTTGTTTTTTCTTGAATAAATACCAAAAAGATAGAGATATTATGTAGCTGGTGCATAAATTAGCTGGTGCTCTCATGGTGAGCTTCGAACACCATGTTGACTGCTTTCCCTGTGTACTAATTCTTTCAAAATGCACAGTTGTTAAGTGGCGGTGGAAAATAAACTCGCATTTGTTTAGGCAGACTGCATTTTAAGTACGTCCTTGGGTGAGAATCACCGGTGCCACCAGCCAGTATGATGTGATTTACGCCTGATGGCCTTTGCACAGCGGCGGATTGCGTTCGCCTGTGATTATATCCACTTAGAAATGTTTGCTCACTCATCCAGGCGGGAAATAAACCACTTAGATGCGAGTCGTGTGTCAAAATCACTCCTCGACAGCACAACTTGGATATCAGATTATGCTTTTCAGTTAATCCGGAACACGAAAATCTGTCACAGAATGTTTTCTCAATTCTTTTCTCAGTTATAACTGTTATTTGAAGAAATGATCAAAAGCGAACAGGAGAATCATGAGCAGCATCTGCTTAGGAAATAAGCAGCCACTATCTATGCCTCAGTCGAATGAGCCTATGTGTGGTTGGCCGTGTAGGCATTGCTATAGTAAACGTGATCAAAACAGCACAGAAAAATGCTTGTGGTACTTGAATAACATGTGAAATACCTCTTTGATTTCCTTGCTTCTGCATGTGATATTTATGAAGTACCCACATGAATGTTTTGTGATTTTTGTCCGGATTTACATGCCCAGATGGTGTTCTGGAACGAGAGCGGGGCTGGATGGGTTTGGTGTACCCGGTGTTCTGGGCTTTTGAAGCATTTCCTAGCTCTTCCCTCTTAGCAGCTGCACCGCGGGAAGAGAAGCGAGCTCTGCCATTCGTGCACAGAGCCGGGCATCGCTGCAAACGTTTTCAGGCTTCCTCATCATAGAATCCTAGAATGGCCTAGGCTGGAAGGAACCTTAGAGATCGTTTAATCCAGTCTCCCTGTCATGGGCAGGGATGCCTCTCAACTAGATCAAGCAACACACGGGGACCAAACGGGAATCGAACCTGCGACCTTGGTGTTAGCAGCACCACACTCCAACCAACTGAGCTAACCGACCCCCTAATACGTGGGAAAAATACAGAGCGAGGTGGTTTGAGCTTGCTTCTCAAAATGCTTATACTTTTTTTTTAAAAAAAATATTAATTTTATTGGATTTTTTGACTCCGTGTTTGCTAAGGTGATGCCATCTCAAGGTATACTTTGTTATACAACACAGATCTCTTCGGTCCTGTCGTACGAGCCAGTTGCCCCAGCAGAAGCTACTTTGCATCTTAGATTTTAAATGTTCCTCATATGTAAAGTTATTGATCAAACAGCCTTGGGAGCAGTAGTTGTGGCTGAAGCACAGCATCTTATGGAAAGAAAATTAGTATTAGTAGCACCTCTGGGGATCTCGATCCTTATGTGCAGCAGTTTGGGAATCCTCCTTCAAACCCATCTGCTCAGAGCTCGCTGGCAAGTGAAAAAGCCAAGCATCTGCATGCCACTTGTTTGTGTACACATCAAAGGACTTAAACGGTCAGAAGTTCTGTCTCTGGTGGATCCAAATTTATTAATTTGTTCTGCTTTTTTGCTTCCTGACGAGTTTAAAGGCTGAGCTCTTTGCAGGGCAAGTAGGTCCAAAATATAATAAAGAACCTTTTACAATTTTTTGGGATTGTTCCCATTACCTGGTGGAATGTTTCAAAGAATTTGATTGGAGGGCAAGGAGCTTTCCTTATTCTGTTTAGCCCTCTCTGCCATCCCCTTTGCCATGAAATTTGGGGTGAAGGGAGCGCGAGGTCTTTGTGCACCAACTAATCCCCAGCAGGAAATTTACTGAGTTGCCAATTTATGATCATCTAATTGACTTAGAAAGAATCCGAATGTGTTGCCGAATATCCTTCTGAAATCAATGGTGACTGTCTTTATTTTCGGCCTCGGGCAGATTGAAATTGAGACAATAAATGAGAGTGTCTCATTCCAAAAGAATGAGAGTTGGCAGCTTCGCTCAGGCTTTGCTTTTGGGGGAGGAGGACGAACAACCGAGGGCTGAAGTTCAATCTTCAGTGAGGGCTGGTGAGATTAAATAGGCGTCAAATCAGCCTCTGTTTGCTTTTTGTCAAAAAAAAAAAAAAAAGGCAAAATTCTCCTCTGCCCAGGGTCCGTAGGCGCTGTCTAGAAAATGAAGTGCTGTTGAGAGAGCCCTAGGAAAGAGGAAAAAACCCACTTTTTAATCTCTTCCACTCGAAACCCCTTAGAGAATTGAGATGTCTGTAAAATGTTTTGAGATTCTCCATTTCCAGGCGTAATTAACTAAAACTACCTTTAACGAATGGCATTTAAGATCATGTATGCTTTTATTAGAATTTTACACCACCTGTAAAGCCGCGATCTCTCTAACGCTGTTTAACATACCTCAGCGGAGAGCTGACTCCTAACGGCTCAGGGAAGACTTGGGCGAGGGCTTTTTGCCTTTTATTGCCCCGTTGCGTCTGGTAACGCCGATCCGACCCCGCTCTTGGAGCCTTTAATGCAATTACACCGAACAATATTTAAAGCTGCGAACAGATGCAGGAGCCTCCCCCCTCCCCGACTCTTGGGCACGTTTCCCCATCTACGCGATCTCTCCGGTTGCCTTTTGAAGTTCTCCTGGTCCTGGAGGTGGAATTTGTTTGGTATGAACTGGTAATCTAAATAGCTCTGCAAACACAATGACAGATGGCAAAATCCCAGTTGGAACGTGTGACCAGCAAACTGGCTGCGATTTGTTTTCACTCCAGGGTAGACAGCAGACATACTGTGTCTGCGGAACAGCTGTGACAAATATTTAATTCGAGAACTTTCGAAGAGCGGGGAGCATTTGCAAGGAGGGAAAAAAAAGGGGGGAGGAGATGCTACCTGTGTGTGATTTCTCAGAGAGGAAAGGAGAATTTTTTTTCCTTTAGACCCCAAGGGAAAAGAAAAGAATTTAAAAAAAAAAAGAACACGAGGCTATGTAATATTTATGCTCTCAATCCAGCGCAGTTTACTGCATCGGTTTGTTAGGAGGAACGGAGAACGCAAGTGGAGTTTTATCAAGTAAAGATGTTGGCTTTTTAATGCCAGAGAGATTTTTCATTTTCTGAATGTTGAACAATGCGTTTTCTTAAGGGATTTTTGGTTTGTGTTGTTTTGTTTTTAATAAGGGACTGGAAAAATGATGTGCTCTCATGTGAGTTCAAGTTAACTGTTTGCAAAGCTTTGAAGTGATTTCTCTATTATTATTACAATTTTTTACTCTTGAAGTGAAACATAAATGCATAAGAATACAATAACTAGAGAATTATCAGAATTAAGGAAATGATCCAAGTGCCTTTGCTGTTTAAGTACCAAGCACGATTAATAACTGAAGTAGTATATAAGCTTTTTTAAAATTTTTTTGTAAGCATATTGTGATTTTCTTCTTCCTCTTCTGTTTTCGCTGGCACGTCATACTCAGAATAAGTAGTCTGCTCACGTGCTGGGTCCTTCAGAGCTGATAGCAAATTTCATTTGAAAACAGTATCAAGTTTAAACTCCAAGACCCTCTGTCCAGTATTATCCTGCATCCCCCACATCTCCTTCATTTTTCTTACATCTTTGGATGCTGCCAAATTCCTCGAGTACATTATCTTGGCTCTCGATCCCTGCTCTCCACACCCAAAGCCTTAAAGAAGAGCATATTGGGTTCCAGAGCACCATGACAAAAGTCCCAAATGTGCCGTTTCATATGAGTAATGTAAAAAAGGCTGGTAGTAGTCTTTGAGGAAAGTTTGATGGTTTCTTGGTTTGTTTGTTTGTTTTTTTTTAAAAAAAAAAATGCCGAGAAGTTTCAAAGTACTTAGATTTAATTGAAAACTAAATTCCTAAGAGGGGACACTGAGTGGGGATCTGTAAAACAAACTCTTTTAAATGGAATGTGGCTTGGCTGCAAAACTTGTTAGCACTAGCAAGCGAGTCTGAAATATATTGTATATGTGTGTGTGCTTATGTATGTAGATAGGCTTGACAGATAAATCTGTATATAGGAGTATATTTAATCCTTGGCTTCTTATACTTTGATGACTGAGGTCTTGGCCTATTTCCCAATGCAGAAAAAAACTTGTTCATCGACTCAAAGGATGTATATTCAGATTTCTAAACATTAGTAATCACAAAGTATGATCTAGATGCTTTTTTTTTTATCCTCTGATATGTAGTAGAAAAAGATGAGAGTTACATGGGAATCTGGGGTGAAAAAAAACCAAACAAACCCAGAGTTTCTTGAAGAAATTATCTCAAGCGTATAGCAAAGTTTTGAATAGGGGAGAATAAAGCTAATCTCATGGAGGATGAAAAATTACTAGACAGCACAAGGCTATCTTCATTTTAACCAGATTGTTGATTACAATCTCTGTTATTCTTCAAGATGTATAAAAAAGTGTTAGTGTAAGCCGTTCTAATTATAGATAAAATGTATCATTACTCCTTTCCATGATTTTTTTTCTATGTCTGTCTCATTTTATAAGCTAGTTTTATATTAGGAAATATTTCTTTTTTTAACTGTGTAAGAATAGCCTCTAGAAGATGGTTTAAAAAAAAAGAAAACCAACCCCAAACCACATGAGTCATCCTTTCGACACATTTATTCTGTACATTGTTGCCCTGCATAATTTTTCCAGGAGACATGGCCAGGTCAGACCTGATGGTGGGAAAGTGTCCTGATTTACAAAAGATGTTCTCTTCTTGTGCGTTCAGAAAACAGAGGGATGGTCTTTTCAGCAAGAGCACTGAACTGGGATCTCCTATTCAACTTCACGCCTGCAGTATCTGGCAGCATGTTCGCAGAGTCACCGTTTCCTAGGAGTCCCCATCCTATAACAGGGACTGCATTCTTCGCTCCTACAAGTACACCCTAAATTTCATCGTGCTGGAAGGGAATGTCATCTGCTTGTGCCAAGTCAGTCACTTGAGGCGGTATCAATGACCTGCTTGTTCATTTAGTGTGTTAAGGATGTTAAACGAACTGGTTGTTAATGAACTCGTTGAAGGTTATTTTCATGGAGCTTTTCATAATATCCTTCGGGGAACGTGTCCCGTAACACAGGAAATCTGCCATCCCCTCTGCCGAGAGCCAACCTGGGGAGGGACTTTCAAGTGACAGGGAAGTATTGTTCTCCACTTGGAGAAGAAACTTGTTGAAATAACCTTTATCTTCCACGTACTGCTTCTTAGGAAAGGCTGGATGTGGCACTTAGTGCCATGATCTAGCCCTTGCGATGCTGTGGAGTCATAGGCTGGTCTTGATGACCTCATGTCTTTTCCAGCCCCAACAATTCTGTGATTCTGTGATTAGCCATGTTTACAAAGCCATGTGAGCATCGTTGTATTGTTATAGATTCATAAAATGAGTACTAGAAAAGTGAACAACACATCCAGGATGAAGGATCTTGGAAGTGGTGTGGTGAAAACGTGGTGTCTTGACTTCCTAGTCTTGTTATCTGCCCAGAAACAAGCTGCTTGCATTAAAACAAAATAGTACAGCAGAGAGGTTACAGCTTGTAAGAGCAGGAACCTGACAAGACACAACGGCAGAGCAAATCAGGGATGGCTGATCTTACCTGGAAATACATAACTCCTCTGCCCCAACTTCACCTTCAGCGTGCTGTTATTAGAAAAAAATGAAAATGTCCAATAGCACAACTTCTGCGGGGTGCTTCACCCTGGAGCAAAGCGTTCAGTACACCCCCTGCCTCCTGTAATGCATTTTAAGTAGTGTCAATACAATCTGCACTTAAGAAGTTATAAGTTGCATGAGGGGAATGCCAGAGTGTCAGCCAAGCTACTTAGAAGACCAAACAATAGATGGGTGTAAATGGATTTTGCGCTCAGAACTACTTAAAAAAAAAAAAGATTCCAACACAATCAAAAAAAAAAAAGAGGACATGTACCTAGAGAAATAAAATAGATCTGCACCTTGTTCTTGTGAGGTTTTACACAGATGCAGAGACAAAACCATGAAGCTGTGTTAGGAACAGATGTAGTGCATGTTTTATAAGCCTTGAAGGACTTTTCAGTTGTGCCTGATGGACTTGCATCTGCACCTGCATCTGTAGCTGGTGGTTTCTGGAGAGCGATGCCACGGATTTCAAACAGCCGCTTTGAGGTCCCATCTTGTTGACTAATACCCTTCTGAAGACACCTGCACAGCGTGCCGGAGAATAATTGTGATGTGTGAACGTGTGTTGGGGGTGGCCTAAATTTAGCTTTTCAAAGTGCTATTTGAAGCAGGCAAAATGCTTTATTTCATGAAGGAAAATGTAATAATGGAGCAAGAAGCATCAGAACAAACACCAGGCAGCTGTGCTGTTTGAAACAAAAAAATCTAAATCCACAAAACTTGAGGAGGCGATGGGAAGACTGGCGGCGTCTGGTGGCTGGTGCAAGAGCTGAGGAGGGGGAACAGGCAAGTAAGTCCTGTCTTGCCTTAAAACCTTGGCATCCCTAGAGATCTCTGCCCTTATGGTGCCTCATGAGGGAGCAACCCTGTAGTCAATGATTTCAACAGCTCTGGGCTTTGGATAGGGAATGATTTGGGGAAGGCAGGGAGCAGAATGCAGAGCCTGGGCCATGCATAGAGAGCAGCTTCCAGTGAGCGCTAATCCTCATCTCAGACCGTGACTATATATTCCACAACCTAAAGTCAACCTCGGCGATGTTTTCCTTGCTACTCAGACAGGCAGAACTATTAATTAGTTTCTGAACTGCCGCAGAGTTAGATAGACTTGAGTAATAAAGCCAAAAGCAGAGCTTGGTGAAAACCTGGTGGGAAAACTGAGGTTGTGTGATCTCGTGAATTCATGTAGATGCAGACCTGGGAGTAACGGATGCAGCGGAGTGCGTGCATGAGGCGCCTTTCTTTCTCCGTGGCGGCGTAATTGTTTTGCAGATTTCTTGTGGAAGTCAAATCTATAGCTGTGCCACTCGATGGATATCCTGAAGTCATCGCTCCTGTGGTAGCTGAGCTCTCCCGGTGGGTTGCAAATTGTTCTAGATAAATGGTTGCATTTATTTTCTTCTCATACTGTGTCCAACCACCTGCTTTTCTGTGTTGCTATAGGAGCTTGTAAAATACTCCACACTTCATAGATTTTTGAACTGCAGCCCATAAACATGGCAGAACAAATTTGGAGCTAATTTTGCAGTGGCACGGGTTGCCAGAAAGGACCATTAATTAAAGAAATCTTTACTCTGTCACCTACAATAATACTGATTAAAGGTTTTTCCTTCTAGATCTTTCAGATACATACTGTGTATGAACTTCATGGTCTAAAATAGAACTACGAATAATACTCGAGGTTTTTCTAAGGGGAAAGTAGGTATGTTTTTCACCTTTTTAAAAATGCACTGAGCTAAGATCCACATTCAGACTTGACAACTTGAATGACTGCAGCAGGGCAGGAGCCCCAGCAATGCACATGCTGGTCTTTATCCCAAAGAGTCAAACTGCTTCTTCCTTGTTGCCTCACAGTCTTATTTACTGGGTAAAATGAAATTTGGAACATTATGACATTAGTAATATAGATTAAGTCAACTAAAGACTGTTGGGTTATAAATCAGTAGGTAATACGGCGTACACCTATGTTAAGTTTTATACTACGTAAGAGTAAGGCATTTCTAATGATTTAGGTACTGGAGAGTTTGTTATTTCTTTCGACATGAAAACTGGGACGGTTTCAAGTGAGGATTTGATCCTGCTGCTCTAAAGCTGTTGTAATTATCAGTTTCAGCACAGGATTATGTAAATAGGATTGTGGGAATAAACCTTAGAAAAACCAGGTTCGAAATATTTGTTGCATGCGTCTAAGCTGACTCTTAGCCATAGATACAAGTGATGAGTAGATGTTTTCTTTCATTTCTAGTGGCAGAGAGGAGATATTCCTTGCTGTCTGGGTGCTGGAGTGAGCTTTTGTCGAGCAATGTTTGACCTCATTCTTCTCCTTGCCGTTTCTCTGTATTTATTCGTGTTGAAAAGGGCCTCCTTATACTCAGTGGAGTAGTCAGCCACGCAGCTTTCCTACCAGCCACGTGCCATTTTGCAGCCAGGGAAGGTAGCGAGCAGCTGCCTGCAGAAGCAGCGATGAATAGGTTCTTGAGAGATGGGTTAGTCCAGCAAAGGGCTGCTGCAAAAATGAAAGCTGCCAAAAAAAAAATCAATCAAAGGCCACAAGGTCAAAGCAAAGACTGACTAGAGAGAATGCTAAATGTGAGCCAAGACAAAATAAACAGAGAAACGTAAATTGGATTTTTCTTTTTCTTTTTGGAAAGGGCTATAGTTTCAGGAAGATCAGGCATATCTAGCAACGTATAATAGGAGGGAGATGTTATTGTATTTCAAACATAATTATTATTAATATCTAACAAAGTTTGGTTTACTTCTCATATATTACACTTTTACCATTGTTCTTACTCCCTTTCTAAATAGATTTATCAAATTACTATCATGAGAAAATTTGCCCATCTTATGATTTAGAAGAGTTAAAAATAAACACATTTTGTGACTCTTTGGGACAGCGTTTAGTAGTGGGCTTGGCAGTGTTGGGTTAAGGGTTGGACTTGATGATCTTGAAGATCTTTTCTAACCTCAATAATTGTATGACTCTATGGTTTTCTATATAAATGTGAGATAAGATTCTAAAGGTTTTACATATGTTTATTTTAAGCAGCTGAGATTTTAGGACTGGACAGTGATTATTTTGATACTATTTTGATTATGTTTGATATCCTTACTCTGCGCTTTCTCACAGTAAACCTCATTCAGACATTGTTTTTGGTTTCGGTTCATAAGCTTCATCTCTACATAGTCAGTTTATTAATGTCTATTATGTCTTTAATATGCCTATTAAACGCCCAGTGCTATCTAATATTGGAAAGGGATTATTAAGTGAGGTAAAGTAGGTTGGCAAATGCCCACATATTTCGTAGGCTTTTGACACTAAGTGCTTGGGAAGACAGCGCATGTTGTGGCCCCTGCACTGCCTGGCACGGCTGGCATTGCCATTGCCTTCACTGAGTCGATCTGCTGCAGAGCACTAAGAATACTCTCCTCTTTGCTGAACTCGCTGGTTATGTTCCCTGTCTGGCATCTCTAACGGACTTAGCCTATGTATTTAGATCAACAATGAGGGCAGTGGAGGATCTGCTTTATGTTTATAGTTACATTTAATTCCTCGGCGCGAGTATCGTAACTGAAGTGCATGGATCGCTCTTCACGGAATTGCCCCTCGCTGCGTCGCTCTGACCTCACCATGCTTTTACCTCACCCTCTCCTCTTACGGTCGCAGAAATGTTTTCTTCCATTGTGGCTTTTTTACCCCACATAGCCTGGGCAAGTATTGGATAATGGTACCTGCACCAAGCTGCTACGAGAGCCACGTTCGTGCAGAGCACACACAAGCTCATCAGCCGCGTTAGGAACCAGAACTTCTCTCATACCCCTGTAACGCAGATGTATTGGGTTGGCTCAGCCGGATTT
>NW_009728788.1:0-26987 GCF_000703405.1 Apaloderma vittatum
GTTCTTCACCATGAGGATGGTGAGACGCTGGAACAGGTTGGCCAGAGAGATGGTGGAAGCCCCATCCCTGGAAGTTTTTAAGGCCAGGCTGGATGGGGCTCTGGGCAACCTGGTCTAGTGGGCGATGTCCCTGCCCAAGGCAGGGGCGTTGGTCCCTTCCTACTCTGACAATTCTGTGAGTCTATGATTCTAAGCATGGCTGTCTTCAGACTTTTTCACCGTGACAAGTGCTCTAGTTTCTGTTTCATCCTTTCTTCCCTCTGTATCTCTCACTGTCACCTGTATGTAGACCTGCTTAAAATTTTCTCCACTTGTTTTGCAAAGCCAAAACTATCCTCTTATAGTGCATTAGCAGCCTGCAAAAGCAAAACAAATGTCTTCTCCTGGCTAAATGGGCTATTCAGTGGCCTCAGAGGTATGACTGAATTGTAATTTATGATGTTAAGAACGTTAGCAAGGGAGGTGAAAGACTGAAACTCATGCCAAGATCCATTCAGAAAAGAGTCCATGCTGAGACTTCAGAGCATCACTTCAGTTTTCCAAGACATGTTCACTAAAAGGTATTGCTGCAAAGATTTTCCCAGATTTAACACAAAATTTATTCTGCAAGCAGGTTCTGGATGTGAATGGCTTCATCTGCATCACTGTGAACATGCAGAATCACAAACTTGGGGAAAACAGTCTGAGTAGTCTCATTACTTCTGCAAACTGTTGAAGCCCTGCTTGTGGGCTTTCTGATTTCAGCAAAAATGCTGCAGAGTACCTTAATTGGCTTGGAGTCTCCTAGACCTGTAGTCAAGCTGTTAGTCTTTTGCTGCTCTCTGCTGAGAGTGATTTGTCTGGATTTAGTAGTGCCCTTTATGAAAAACACAGATATCCAGAAATGATTTGTTAGCATGACTAATGTCTACTTTCTGCATTCTTTGACAAAAAAAAAAGAGTGCAGAAAAATAAAAAAGCCAAAGACCTACTGAGTGTTAAGACAATGTGAAAAAAAGAAGAATTCCTTGCCAATTTTAAATATCAAAATTGTTTGACTGGAGGAAGCTGTTGCTAATGAAAGAAAGTGGAAATGCTGAAAGATAAGCTGACATAGAGATTCAGTAATTCCCAGCCCTTTTTGCTGATTAACTCAATGCTGAGCGCTGACCAGCCTGCACAACAGCCAGGCACTTCCCAGGTGAGACCTAGCAGCCGACACCAATAGGAAGGTACATCCAGAAGGGTTCAACTCTTCTTGTGGTTCCTGTGCCGCAAAGAGAGGTGCTTTGCTGAAGATGTTTGAGAGAGTGGAAGCTCATCTCCCCCGCCTTGTGATCTGTGCTCTCATCCCAGCTGAATTCAGCGACAGTCGGATGCAGGGGCTGCCCAGCTGCCGGCAGCACGATGAGACCAATGCATTAGCTCTGAGGAGTCAATACAAGGCACAGCACCTGCAGAAAGCTTCCAGCCTGTCGCTGCTTCATCGCTGTTTCTTTCTTTCATCATCATTTGCATAGCTTGAGCTGAATTTACAAGAGCGTCCTCCCTTTGTGCAAAGAAGTTTGAGGTGCTGGTGTTTTAAATTCTGCTAACATTGCTTGTAGGCCTAAAAAAAACAAACCAGAGGAGAGCGGGGCAGGAGAGGCCCTGATACTTTCAGCTGCTGCCAAACTGATTTAGCTACAGCATGAAAGTGTGGTCAAGGCTCCTGCCCTCCAGGAAATTTAGGCAACTGAATTAGCCTTTAAATTCATCTGGGCTGTAGCACCCTTGCCCAGGCTACAGAGGACATCTGTGGCAGAGCCAGGGCTTGGATGGTAAGGGCAGTTGTACTTGCATGGAGAGTGGTGTCTACCTGGTGTAACTCCACCACTCCTGTTCTCTGTGCTTCCCTTTGTGATATTTTAGCCTGAGGGTTTCAGACTTGCTGAATGCAGGTGTTCGCTTATCTGTTACGCAGACCTTGAGAGTGGAGAAAAACAAGGCCTACACAGTGAGAACCAGCCAAAGAAGGGAGTCTTGTCATGCCAGAACAGCCTTGTTTTGGCTAAAGAGCAAGGCTGCACGGAGAACTAACGGTGCGAACATCATCCTGCAAATAGAAAAGCTGCTTCAAACCAAAATCCTGAAGGCCACAGGGCCCAGAGCGGAAATTTTTACCCTAATATCCCTATATGGCTATAGCCACCCACTCTTCTCTCAAATCATGCTGAGTGACACCCCGGGGCGGGGGAAAGATAGTATGTAAGGAGCATAGAGGGTATGTGTCGTTGGGGGGAGAAGACCCCAGAAGAGGTAGTTGACAGGGCTGTGCTCCTTCACCCCAAGACAGGGACGTCTTCTTGGTAGGAATTGCTCTTCCACTTTTGGTGAGTAATACCCAGGATAGTATTTTGCTAGCATTATTATCATATATTAGGGCTATTGCAGAGAGCGAATTTATATACTCCCAGTCTTGTATCTGTCACTTTAATAAATTACCTATTTCTGGTTACCTTGCAAATTGACTCAGTGCAAGTTCTTACCAAGGCTCTGAAACAAGCAAGTTCTTAGCTGGGGTATGTGCCTCTCACAACCACATACCTTTCACATGACACCCTTCTTCACATTTAATCTTCTGCCCTGAAAATGCTGTTTGATGGACATCCTCCTGGATGAGGAGGAATGGGCACCATCACCAGTAGGACTGTGGGTGTTTCCCCTTTTCTCAGACAGAGAGGTTTCTGGAATGAGGCGTTTGGGTCTAACATTGGCCGAATACCTTCCCTGTGCACTTGGTGTTCTCTGAGGTCTTCCTGCCCTAAGAAGTCCTCCAAGGTCTCCCGCAACTAGGTCTCTGTCAGACCCACAGCTTTTCCTTTTTTTACACACAAGGTTAAGCCAGCATTAGTCTGTTCAAGTCTAAGTATAGCACAGACGGCAGCAGTCATCCAGTGTTTCTTGCTTTCCCACTGCTCTAACCCTGTTTAGCTCTGCAAAGCACGTTTCTGTCCTTAAATATTTGTTTCATTATATCGGTAGGGGTTTAGGTGTTTTCCAATGACTGAGTCAACATCTGGCATCTGTATTTGATCTGGGAAGAGCAGACTCCCAGAGAGCAACAGCACTTTTGTCCTGCAGTAAAACAAAGTCCATGTGGTGCCTACCTCTCTCTACCACCATTTCCAACAGGTACTGGCAATTTCCTGAAGTGAAAGTCCACTGTGATTGTTGTGTTTTAATAGTGTAGTCTCAAAAGCATGAGCAAGAGAACCAACTGCCTCCAAAGGTGGGGGCCAAAACCACTGCAGCTCCTTCTGAGGTAAAAATAGTTAACTGTATTAAAACCAACCAGGTTACTCCTCTCCCACTCCCTCAAGCAGGTTCAGCCTGGATCAAGTCAGTAAATATTTGAATAGGCATGTTTTTAAGGATATATGGTGATCTGATCATGGAGCCTTTGACATGAAGGAGGTGGCTCTGGATCTTAAAGAAATGGTGGATTCGAGGGAAAATGCTGCCCATTTGAGAATGGGAATAGAGAGCCAGTGTATTACCAGTCTTGCAGCCTGCAGTAGGAGGCTGACAGCATGAACAATGAAAATGTTTTACACGTGGAAATAAAGATAGAGTATAGCTGTGCACTGGTTGGTTATGTGCATTTAGTCCCCTGTAAAGCTGGGAAAATATGCTCTATACAGCATCCTCAGAGCAGCACCTGGTGTTTTTTCTGGCCATGCTCACGTGGCACATAACTTATTTTCAAATTATTGATGGGAAGTTTGGCCTTATTTCTTTTGCTTGAAAGAAAACATGAAGGAAAGAGAACAATTCAGGAGTTTGCTTTTGCGGCAAGAACAAATTGGCAGCAGACTAGGTGCATTGAGCAGTAATTACAGTAAGACACAAGAGCTTCTGTGATGATGATCCCTTAAATTTAATTCCCATGTGACCTAATAATAGGGCCAGGCGTGGCGTTTCTGTGCTTGGTTGTTGCTGCCCTCTCTTGGCAGTATGGCCAGCCTCCAAGAGACAAAGCAGAGGAAGATTGCTAAGAACAGGAAGGAGCAAACCACACTTAGAGAAGATGGAGGAAAGCGTCTTGTACCAAAGCAAGATGCAACACTTCGCCTCTTTTTCCACACCGGAAAAAATAATTAATTAATTGTAAGAAGTCAGATCTCCTGTATTCTCTAAGACAAGGTTCATTGACTCAGTGTATTTTTGAGAGGGAGAACTGAGTTGAGACATGATACTGTTCATCACAGACAAACATCATCCTTTCCCATACATTATTTTATACACCTACCAGCTACCTTGCCCTTCCTCTCCCATAAAAGCAATTTTCTAAATAAGAGTGATTTGGGATTTTTAGTCCCTAGAAGAGTATGTGAGCAGACTTCCAAGGCATTGCCTCAATTGCCTTCTATAAAGATTTCCATCTGTGTTACACATTTTTCTCTCTTCTATTATCAGTGTTACAAAGGCTGAAAGAACAGTGCATCCTGTGAACAATAGTAATCCTTTGTGTCAAATACAAAGTTTTGCCTTCAAGACAAATCCCCTTCCAGTTTTAACTTCAAGAAGGGGAGACTGTGTCATTCAGGATCCTGTTCATGGATAAAGAAATGCATCCCGCATAGCAGTTTCCCATCAACTATGTGTATGCTTGCAGAGCTTGCTGTCAGCCTGTGTGTTCACAGGCCATGCACAGCGGGCATTCATAGTCTGTGAGGCTGCAAACACGAAGTCATCTGAGTACTCAGTGAGGAATTCTTTTTTACATGCTAACTTTCAGTGTCTGTCTTATTTAGTATCTTACCTATGCATAAGAAAACACAAATTATCTTTTCAGGTACTTGAAATGGTCCCATGGAGGAACCATTCCTCTTCATCTTGCTGGATAGTGGAGGCTTCAACCTTAAGAATCTCTTCCAGAAGTCCTGCTTTGTGTCAACAGCAACATGTTGACACATGTATCTTTGTCGAAGGAGCACAAGCAGCATCTTCCAGTCAGCTGCCTTCTCCCCAGGACATCTGCCCTAGAGCACCTGGAGAGACTACCACTGGCAATTACACTGCCAAAGAGACTTGTCAAGAAATCCTGTTGGTTTGACTCACCAGGAAAAAACATGTGGCATGTTTTACACTGAACAATTCTGAAAAGTGAAAAAGGCAGATTATTAATATATGATATTTTAACCCGAGGATTTGAGACTTGTAGAATGCAGAATCTGCCTCTCAGCTGGCAGACACTGGGGATGGAGATCAACAAGGCCTGGACAGTGAGAACTAGCTGAAGAAGGGAGCCTTGTGGTGCCAGGACAAGGAACAGGCTAAGGAACAAAGCCAGATGGAGACTAACAATGTCAACACCATCCTGCAAACAGGTAAGTTGCTTCAAAACAGAATTCTGAAGGCCACAATGCCCAGAGTGGATTTTTTAGCCTTAATATCCCTATATGATTATAGTCACCCATTCTAAACTCAAATCATGCCAGATATCACCCCAGGATGGGGGAGAGAGTATATAAGGAACGTGGAGGGAGCGTGTCAATGGAGGGAAAGAACAAACTCAGAAGAGGCAGTTGACGGGATGTGCTCCTTCTCTTTCACCCAAGACAGGGATGCCTTCTTGATAAGAATTGCGCTTTCATCTTTTGGTTGAGAAATACCCGGGATAGTATTTTGCTAGCATTACTATTATATATTAGCACTATTGCAGAGCGTGAATTTATCAATGGCATCTCCAAATCTTGAACCTGTCACTTTAATAAATCACCTGTTCTTTGTTATCTTCCAAATTGTCTCAGTGCAAATCCTTAATGGGGCTCTGAAAAAGCAAGTGCTTAGCTTGGGTACGTGCCTTTCAGAGCCACATAGCTTTTCACATGACATAATGGCATATAACTTTTTAAGGTTTCTTAGAAGAGTGACTGAAAGTTGCAGTTAGGTAAAGTCATCTTGTATTCTCATAGTATGATAAATACATCCACAGGATATTTTGAAGTTATGTTTAACATAACAATAAGAGTAAAAGCCAAAGAAATGTGTCATCTACTGTCTTTTAAAGGTGTTTCTACTCTTTCTCCCAACTGTAATTGGGGTAACATTGCTTAGGGAGACAGAACTGACTCTTCTCCCTAGAGACAGGTATGAGGCTGTAGCACTGCCTATATTTGTACCAGCTTCCAGCTGCATAGGTGTGGCTCCTGGCAGCACTTCCCAGAAGTTTGCCTGGGGACAGGTATAATGTTAATTTGTTTATTTAATAGAGTGCTCACTAGTGCTTCTGTGGTTTGGGACTCACATCCTGTGCTCACATTTTTGCAATTCAGGGCAAGAGCTCAGATGCTCAAGCACTGGTAGGAGGCTCATGCACAGCCAAGGTCTGCAGAGAAGGGAACGGCAAGTTGTCTGACTTTTCCCCAGGTCTTCATGGACCTGACATCCACAGCATCCTTTGCTGTGTCACAGTGGAAGGACCACTGTCTAAAGAGTTCTTTTCCTCCAGCCACTCATGCATGGACACACTCTCACAAGTGGGCATTGGTGCTGAAGAAAAACCTTTGGTTTGCCGCAGTGTTTTACCAGGCACACAGGTAAACTCTGAGGCAGGAGCCAGCCCAAAAGGGCCAGCGAACGAGAGCCTGGAGTTTTCAATGGCTTCTGGCACTGCAGACTCAAATCTTGATATCATCCTGCTGATATCACCTAAAGGGATAGCTCATCTGATACAAACCACCCGAACTCCTGAACTTGTGTCACAGTTGGCTAGTGCTTGCTCAGCAATGCTAACCAGGATCAGTGAGTGACCTGGGTCAGCAAAAACAGTCTGCAAAGTTCCTTCACAGAGGAAATGTCACTTCTGAGCTTAAAAGAAGCAAGTCTGGAAGTTAAAGGGATCTTTTTCAGGGAAAAGCAGAAGCCTTGTGACTCCTCTCCCACAAACCACACAGACATGCTCCACCTCACCTCATCCACAAAACTCTTACAGCTGGGGAAAAACCTTCCCCCGTGGAGGCTTGATTCTGCACCCCATGAGCTATCACATCCTTTGGAATTTCTCGTTCAAAAGAGCTTTTGCCCACCTGCAGATTTCTGCAAGGACAGCACACAGGACCTTTGCTCTCATGCCCTCTGCAGCAGCAGCCACAGCACTGGCAGTGCCCAAGCTGCTGCCAGTGGGACCTGCAGTCCCTAAGGGAGACACACTCCATCCCTCTTGCTGGCTTGCCCTGGCACCAGGCATGACATCCCACCTCCCCGCTGCTCCACACCGCAGACACGTGGTACTCTCACAGCAGAGATATGAGCACTGAGCAGATGTCTCTGAAGGGACTCCAGGACCTTTACCAGTGAGATCTTGTTCCTGAAGGCCTTCCTCTGAGATACCACAGCATGTCTCAGATCCCTCTAGGGAGATGGGTCCTGAATCCCATGTCCTTACTCCTCACTGCGAGGAGGTCAGAGTGGGGTCAGGGCAAGCGCCATGGGGTGTCCTGGGGAAGGGCATGTGGGTATATGCTGGGAGAAGGAGGCAATAGACTGGAGAGGAGTCCTTCTCAGGCATGTCAGTGACAGCTCCTCTGAGGAAGGAGGTCAGCTGGAGGCTCAGGCTGTTCAGTTTGGGGGTTTTTTTGGCATATCCCACTTTAGCTAGAGCATCCCACAAATACATCATGGTCAGCTTCTTTGTCTTTGCTCATGGTGCCACCATGGGCATACAGAGAACAAATCTGGAGCTGCAGATGGGCAGGTGATGGTCTCTGCAGGACTTGTGTTGCTCTGTGCTGCTGCAAACCTTCCAAGCGCCCTTTTATAGTTGCCACAGCCAAACTTGTCCATTTGTTCCTTCTGGACAGCTGAGTATTCATGATCACTCAGAGCTTTTTATCCCAGTGAACTGACACAAGAAGGCAAAATGCTCACCAGCATTGATCCCAAGCCACTAGCCAACACTGAAGGCTGGAGTGGGACTGCAGGAAAGGAGTATTTCCCTCCACCCAGGTTTAGCAGCTCCTTTGAATATCCAGGGCTTCTTTTCCAGCTTCTGGAAACCAACAGCTGCTCGTTGTCTCTGGACTCTCAAAGTCCAGAGCAAATTGCCTGGAGTATGACACCAAATTGACACATCAATAATGACACAACTGGGAGGATGACACCAAATTCTATCAAAATCACAAAAACCGTGGTCAATATATGTTACCATGTGCCACACAATGCATTAATCCTCACTAAATGCAGTAAAATGCAAAATATCTGGATAATAAATACAAAACCTTGGATAAACAAAAAGCAAAATCTGTTCCTCAGTTAAGTTGAAGCAGCATGTCAGTACTGAGAATCAGACTAGAAGTAGTGAAAAGGTTCCTACTGGGTTAAGTGGTGACTGGAGTATGCCTGCCTACCCTAAGGTATTATTATCTGTGATAACTGTTCAAAGAATTTCTACCGGCTCAAGATCTGTATTTAATGCACCTACACCCACAATAAGAGAGATATGTAATAGCTCAGGAGTACAGTGAGAAAAACTAACACTCAAAAAGTGGAGTTGTGTAGGGTGGCACATTTGCATTAAAAATTTTGTAATCAAGTCATCTGAACTCATGCAATGTTTAATAAATCACAGTCATTGACTCTAGACTTATATATTTAAGCAGTTATTTATTGATAAAGTAATATGAAAATGGAATTATGTATGACAGCCAGTACATTTTTCTGCAATGATCATTTATAATACATGAATGAGTCTGTCCTGGTTTGAGCTAAACAGAACCAATTCTATTCAATGATCTTGCATTTCAGCTCAGCCTCTTCTAAGATACTGCACTTTATGAAGTTAATAACAGTTTTTGCGGACAGGGTCTGCTACTAGAAGTGGTAACACCTGATGTTTATAGTTACTGCCAGGGACTGGTATGCAGAAAGGAACTTGCTTATAATTGCTCTTGTAGTGACCAAGGTCACTGCTGGCTCTTGTGTGCCACGCTGGGGGTGCTGGGAAGTAAAATGTTGCACCACTGGGGGGTAATAGACAGGACAAGTGACCAACGCAAGTGTTCTATTCCATATTCATCATCTGCAGTATAAAGCTAAGAGATCATGGGGATTAAGGAAACTTTCTTTTTCTTCATTTTTTTGCTTTTGCTCTAATGGACAGTGTCTGAGGAGGCGGGCATCTCTCTGTTCTTCTGCCTTTGATCCCGATCCTAAGTACCCAAATCCTGTACCGTGCTCCGCTCTGCTGTGGAGCCTGTGGCTTCCCCAGTGCCTCCTGCTCTGCAGCATCAGTGGTGACTGTGACTGGGGGGAAGCTGGGTTCAGTATCAGTTTTGTATGTATTTGTATATATTTCACTATTGTTATTATTTCCTTATTAGTAGTAGTATTATGTTTTAGTCTTCTTTTCCAATATGTAAGTCCCTCTGCCTCATTCACTTTCCCTTCCCATTTGGGGAGGGAGAGGGATTAGAGAGCATCTGTTAGCATTAAGTGGCCAGCCCAGCTCTAACACTCGGCAGTGCTTAAGAGCCTAGATGCTGCTTTGGCAATTTGTAATTGAATCGATTCAACCTAGAGTGGTCTGTTAGTTGGCAGGTTCACTGCAAACCAGGGCTCCTTCTCTACCCTGATAAACTGATACCAACTCTTAACAAAACAGAAAGTGGTTTGCTGGTAGATGTTATTGGACAAACTGATAGAGCTGAAAAAAATCACAGAAGGTTTTAGATGCTCAAACCTGGAAATATGAAGAAATGCTTAGGTTTTGTCCATTTTGTCCATTTTGTCCATTTTGTCCATTTAGTTTGTCCATTTCTTCCAGTCATACCAGTTACTTAATAAAGTGTTATTTCTTCCAGCAACCTGTATGTCTTCTTTGTTGTTATACCATCATGGTTATGATAAATCATCACTCTAACAAATACATAAGGCAATAACTGAATTTAATAATAATGGCACAGTTCATTTCACTGAAAAGTTTGGTTAGCTGCTATACCCTTGAAGTTTTCTTGGCAACAAAGAACAAAGAAAAGGGTGAGTTCACCCAGAACAAAGCTGTGACCCTAATCCTGCCAGCTGGCATTTATAAGATAAAATTCAAAAAGATATTTTCTACATCATTTAAGGGCTTCCTGTTTACGAACATACTCATGAAGCTTAAAACTTTCTTTCTTTCCTTGGCAATTTACTACTCTTTGATACCATACCCATGGCCTGCTCATCATTTGGTGTTAGTTTGAAACACCTGCTGTGAAGAGGAATGCATACAAGCTGTGCAGACACAGCACAAAGAAAACATAATATTTGGCTTATAGAGCATGACAAAAGTAAAAGACGGGTGAACTGTTCCTTCACTGCCTGAAAGCCCGTGTGTAGACACGTACACGCGTACAAGCCAATACATTTTCACAGTGATAATTGTCACTTTTTTCTCTTGCCATTACTGGCAAAGGTTTCCCATTCACTGAACAGTAGCACCACCGTGTGGCACATCTACGCCATTCCCTAAAGGGTCACACACCCATGTACCACCAGGTACGGGCACAGCTACTGTTCACAAGATCCATGGACCTCCCCTCTGAAATAATTCCGTTGTCAGTTAAAATCATAGAATCACAGAAGGTACATCAAGGATCATCTGGTCAAACCTTTCCTGTCAAAAAACATGATCTAGAAAAGACAGCCCAGCATGCTGTCCAGCTGAATCTTAAAAGCGTCCGATGTTGATGATGTCGTTATCACTGATAATAGTGTAATTTAACAACTTTAGAGTAGTGTAACATTGCAGTGTTTTTCATATACACTTATGGAGTTTAGCTTCCTACAGAATATATATAACATTTTAGATCGTTTATTTCTGTAGGCATGCATATACTGACTCCCTCATTCATCAAAATTCAAAACCAGTTTAAGACCATTCCTGGGTCCAGAAACACACTCCTTTCCCCATTGTGGAAACATTTAATCCTCTGAATACAAAGGATTTCAACCATTAAGTAGCAGATCAGGGTACCTGTCACAATGATACAGGTGTATATAACAAAGGATGGGAAGAGGGATGCTGATTAATGAGGATCTGTTGGATAGTGGAGGACCTAAACATGACGAAAATGATGTGGAGTAGGAGGTAGAGATTGTACTGGGTCTGGCTGGGACAGAGCTAATTTTCTTCACGGTTACTAGAACAGCCTTGACAGCATGCTAATGTTCTGATTGTGCTTGCACAGTGTCAAGGCTTTATCTGCTCCTCAGGATGCCACCTTGCCCTCTTGTGGGCAAGAAGTTGGAAGGGAACACAGCTGGAAGAGCTGAAATGAATTGACCATAGAGATATTCCATACCATGTAATGTTAATGAGCTGCATTAAAAGCTCAAGGAGAGAAGGAGGAAACAATAACGCTCATTGTTATGCCTTTTGTCCTTCACTTGACAAGCAGCTGTCACATAAGCTGAAGCCCTGCTTTCCAGCAAGTGGCTAAACATCCATTTGCCAATGGGAAGTAGGGGATAAACCGCTTCTTTGCTTTCCTGGTGCATACAGCTTTTGCTTCACCTGTTAAACTACTTTTATCTCAACCCATATGTCTTCTTGGCTTCCTCTTATTTTCTCCCTGTCCCATAGGAGAGGGCTGAGTGAGCGAGCATCTCTGTGAGTGTCTGGCTCTTGGCCAGGCTCAGCCCACAACAGACACAAAATTCAGAGTCCTAAGCATGCATTGTCATGGCATCAGCCATGTCCTAAGGGAATAAGATCCATGTGAACCACCTCAGAAAAGTTCATGATTTATTTTGTGCTCTGATGATTTTTGCTAGGCTGCCCAGAAATGCTTTCAGATGTATGGGCACCTCCAGGAAGTCAGTGGGAATTTCTGCCTCTGGATTTTTCATGTCACATTTTGTCTTTTAGTTCTCTGGCTGCCAAAATATTCTTTTCAAAATCTAGCTTTTTCTAAAGACTCCTGGACCTGTCATTTTCTGTGCTTGAACGCACTCTTGTCAATAGGGCAGATGAGCACTGAAAGAGCAGTGTTCTGGGGGAAAACCAAGTAAGTCTTTGAGTGAAATGTAGCCTGTAATTAGTTTATGTAATTATTCCAGTGCTTTAATTAGCTTTCTGCCTAAAAACAAAAGGAAGTAAGCACAGACAGGAAAGTACAGACACAACCAACTCCTGTTTGAACCCACTTGCAACGTCAAAAGTAGTCTTGGAAGATCTGCAGGAAAGATGTGGGAAACAGAACTGCACGGTTTCACCGTCCTTTGGAGAAAGTAACATCATCCTTCTGGAGAAAAATCTCCCTTGAGGATCCTGTGCTATCATTAATCTTGGGGCTTAGCTTTCAGGGTTTACTATTTCATAACACAGAACAGAATAAAACTCGTGTGAATCATCATGTGGAATACCTTGCTTAAGCAATGAGACATGAAAAGCCATGAATTTTTATGAGATTAATAGCACACTTTGGATAGTATAATAATAAGAAAGGGCAAAGGTCAAAAGCAGGGTTACTTTGATCACCAAGGATGTACCCTAGTTACCCTTAAGTGCATTACCCGGTCTGTCTCATACTGGTTCCAAGTAGAAGGTGTTCAGGAAAACACAGCTCAAGCTGAGCATCCATTGGGCACTTTACCTCCCCAATTGCCAGGGAGCAAGCACTCATGTATAACACTCCTAAGCTGAATCACAGCTTATGTTATAACCATATAACCTGGCGAAAGGTTTGCATTCTTACAGAAAATGTTGTATGTACGGTTGCTGGGGGGAAGTGTTGATCTGCTGGAGGGCAGGGAGGCTCTACAGAGGGATCTAGACAGGCTGGATCACTGGGCCAAGGCCAACTCCATGAAATTCAATAAGGCCAAATGCCAGGTCCTGAACTTTGGCCACAACAACCCCCAGCAGCGCTACAGGCTTGAGGAGGAGTGGCTGGAGAGCTGCCAGGCAGAGAGGGCCTGGGAGTGTTGATGGACAGTGGCTGAACAGGAGACAGCAGTGTGCACAGGTGGCCAAGAAGGCCAACAGCATCCTGGCCTAGGTCAGGAATGGTGTTGTCAGCAGGAGTAGGGTGGTGATCATGCCCCTGTACTTGCTTTGGCGAGGCCTCACGCATGTCCAGTTTTGGGCCACTGAGGTGCTGGAGAGGGTCTGGAGGCGGGCTACAAGGCTGGTAAAGGATTTGGAGCATGTGTCATGCGGCAAACAGCTGAGGGATCTGGGGCTGATTAGCCTGGAGAAGAGGAGGCTGAGGGGAGACCTCATCACTCTACAACTGCCTGAAAGGAGGCTGCAGTGAGGCAGGGGTTTGTCTCTTCTGCCTAGCGGTGGGTGGTAGAACAAGGAGAAATGGCCTTAAGTTGCACCAGGGGAGGTTCAGGTTGGATATTACGAAAAAACTCTTTACTGAGAGGGTTGTCAGCCATTGGAACAGGCTGCCCAGGGAGGTGGTTGAGTCGCCATCCCCGGAGGTGTTTGAGGGACGGGGGGATGTTGTGCTGAGGGACATGGTTTAGTGGTGTTGATAGGGCTAGGAAAAGGTTGGACTCAATGATCTTGAAGGTCTCTTCCAACCAAAACTGTTCTATGATTCTGTGATTCTGTGATTCTATGAAAGAGTCGTGAGGCTTTGGAACAGGTTGCCCAGGGAAGTGCTGGACTCACCACACCTGGAGTTGTTCAAGAAACGTGTAGATGTGTCACTTCAGGACACAGTTTAGTGGTCATGTTAGTATTGGGTTGATGGTTGGACTTGATGATCTTAGAAGTCTTTCCCAATCTTAATGATTCTGTGATTCTATAATATTTGAAGAATTAATTCAGTATTTGTCTTGAACATCTGATACAATATGACAACAAAAATGCATAAATACCTTCAAATACCAGTATTACGCGTCACCACATACTACAACCATTTGGACCTCCACTGCAGCATTGGCTCTAGGACACAATTCTGTCCTTAATTACCGAACAGAAATGTCCATTTTCTTACAAGGATTGGGAGGAGCAACAAATAGGAATCTGAGAATACATTCTGATTCATTTCTGTAGATAGTAGTGAAGACTGGCAGAATGCATTGGAATTTTAAATGTACGAGTCTGAATATTCTAAGTGATTATCTTATGATTTCATGCTTTTATGCCTTCATGTATTTACCCAGGCCAAATACTTAATTCTTTTAATGGCTATTTATGGCACCATTATACAGAGAAATTTATGCTTTAGACATATTTGGACCACATCTGTAAAACAAGGCAGTGCAAGAGTTTTCAGTTTCTTGCATTTGAGAAGGCTGGTTTACATGTGGTCTAAATACATGTTTTGAAGGTTTTTAAAGTTGTGGTTAATCCTATTCAAGAAAGACAAAGTGACAGAAAACTTTTTACATAGAGATCTGTAACATTCTCTGATAAAGTCTATTAGCTGAAGGCCAGAGACTTGAACCTTCAAACCTTGTGCTTTGCCCAAAGGACACATCTAATCAAAGCAGGTTTTGCACAGCTACACTTAACTGGCAGATATAATCCAAAACATGTCTCATGATGCATATGTAACTCTTAAAGAATGCACAGTCTTCTCCCAAAATCACCTAGAGCACCTCTTACTTCTTCTGAGATCAATAGAGTGCAAGACCAGTGTAACATAATGATTAATTTATTGTAGAAATCTTAGATGAAAAACACTTCTTTGCCAAGCTGTTAAATTGGCAGTCTGATGTGCCAAAACAGAACCTGGCCATGCCTCCTCCTTGCAAGCTGAAAATTATCGATACATTCTCCACATCATTTTTGAGTAATATATTCTCCAGGTACAATTCTCTTGGTGAAAATTGCCAGGTACTACTTACAGCTTAATGGGCTATTTTTTCCTGTCACTGTCCAGTGACTGCACTTCTCCTCAAACTTCACTCACATTACTCATTTAAATACCATGCAGTGTAGATTTCTAATACAGTTTTGATCAGGAAAGAAAAAAAAAAGAAAATGTGGTGGATAAGCAAATAAATGAAAGCTTCCTAGGAAAACTCCCCCAGCATGTCCAGTACATGCTGGGAACTGGCAAACTGGCAAATTCCTACTGAAGAATCCAACCTAAGCAGTTACTCATGTTGTTGTCCTGTTTTGGCCAGAGTGAGTAATTGAACTCTGCTGCAATATTCCCTGTTAATAACGTTCAACACTGGGTGCCCATGAACCCACTGTTTTGTCGAACCTTCTTACATGCTGTGTCAGAGCCTGTGGCCAGCCTGGACTGAGCAATGTCAGTTACAGTCCTGCTACACCAGCCAGTCCATCAGTATCCCAGAGGACACTGGTCTCCACGGAGATCTCTGTCCTTGGAGAGAATTTTGCACAAATGACATAAAGCAGCTAAAGCATCCTCTCAACTCCCCAGACTTCAGGAATGATTCAGTACTGGATGAAAAATGACTGGTGACCCCGTTTTCTGAAGAAGACTCCTTACGTACACGGCACAGTGAATCTGTACCACTGACAACTCATTTTTAAGAGAAAGAGTTGTCTTCTGTCTGTGGCATGTTGAGGCAGGAAGCTGTTCATCGCCAAGCCAGCAAGAACTGGACGGATTCCTTCATTGTGAAAGATGCAACAGAATGCATCCCAGGGAATGTTATTTAAGTGCCTGTGGAGGTCACGGAAAGTTTTGTGGATCTATGTAGAAACAGCAGAAGGCAAGAGAGATGACATTCGGGAAACACACAGTCCACCTGCTTCACATACTGCAGATCTGGAACAGCACCAGATTTAAAGGGACTGGCCTCCTGAGTGCAGGTTATTTTGCACGTTGTAGCGTGGGCGCTTCAAGAACACAAGAATGATGCAGATTGCTTGGCACTTCACCATTTTACACTACTTGCAAATTTTCTCGCCCTCCCAGACTAAACTGGGATAGCTTTTGCTAGTTTTGGAGATGATGTTAGCCAGAGTGATGCAGCTAACAGCATGATTAGCTATAAAGAAGGTTCCCTCTCTCTTCTATTTCCAAGAGGGAGCAGGTGTTTCTAACAACTAGCAAAAGCATGCATAACTCTCCATCTCTAGACTGCAAGCTAATGTTGGCCTCAGATCAGTAACAGCCAAATGCTGGCCTGCAAGCACCTGCATGGACAGCAGCGGGATGAAACAAGGCAGCGTACCTGTACTGCACTGGCCATCCACCAACTCTTCATTCCATTCACTGTTACACACTGTGAAGGTTTCCGAGGTGGAGTTTTCCCTTTTCTGTCTGTGCCATTGTAAGCACTTTCCACAGTGAGGGGCATTCTGGCAGCTCCTGCAAAGAAGATTAGAAAAAAGCCTGAAATCGTCTCCTGCACTTGGGCTTGGATGGGAAGGAGAGATCTGGCTGTGGGCCACGTCCGCGATGTTGGGCTCCAGCCACCTCAGATCTCACCCCAGAAACCATCTTCCTCCCTCCTCGCAGCCCGTGTACCTGCGCAAACCATCCTGGTGAAGCGGCATTCTGCCAGCAACCTCGCTTCCCTGACATGTGCTCCTGGCATAACAAAACACCTGACCTGGCACCCCTTGAAAACTATGGAGACGTGGACACCACATTAAAAAGAAAAGTTTTGCAAAGTTGCCATTTTCAAGCTGTCAGCTAAAAATCTGCAAGGATCACCCAGACCGGGCTATTTCAGAGATTTCCACTGCAGCCCAGCAAACTCCACTGGTCTTCTGAAATGCCAGAATTGTGCTTTAATACTTCCTCCCCTAGGGGAATTACTTGTTCAGGGTACTACATGGTAAAGCAAGAGTTTTGACAGTTTATTCATCAGTTCTACTAACAAAACCAAATAATGTTTCACAAAAAGACAATGCTTACTTCTCTCAGAATTTGCTTTTCTTCACAGACTCTCCCAGGTGAAAAAAATCCGCTTTGCTCCCACTCACTAGCTACCACACACCTGAAATTCTGTCAGAACAGATACATGACCAAGTATTAAGACATGCTGCTCACTAGTTAGAAAAGTAAAAATGGTTACATTTATGACAAGATTTTAGAAATCCAATAACCAGTAAAACCACATTACAGAGACATGTAAGCTAGAGGCAACACATGGCACATTGTTCAGGGAATCCATAAACACCCAAACACACGAGTGCATTAGAGCTGTGAAATATAAAAATGATACGTCTATTTCACACTCCCGCTGTGGCATTCGTGTGCTAATGGGAATTACCAGACCTTGATGACAACATCAGGGCTTCCTAGGAAAAAGAAAGGAAGTTCCTAATTGTTTGACATTTCACAAATGATTTCCAAGAGAAAGTGCTGGTTTGGAGGGAAAACAAGCCCTGACATCAGAAGACATTCCATACACTTTCATTTCTACTAGAACTTGTTTTCATTAGTTTGCAAAAAAAAAAAAGAGATTTCAAAATAAATGAAGTACACAGAAGGCAAGGACTGGAATGCTCAAAGAAAGACGGAGATATTTTTTATAATCTGTTAGTCTAGGGACCAAACAGAAAGAAGATGTGGCTTCCTGGTGCGGATTGGCAGACATCTTTGGTGTCACTGCTGATTCAGGCAGTCTCTCTCTCTCTTTTTGTGCTGCTGGCCTCCAGGTGGATTCATGCCCCAGTACAGCCAGCTCTCTAGTACAGCCAGAATGAGATGATTTGTCATTTCTCAGAAATGGTAAACTACTCAGCCATGTGAAGTGAAACTCTACATTTAGTCTAAGAGTCCCACGGCACGAGCTATTCCAAGGACCTTGTGTAGGTCCTGAGACACAACCAGCCAAGGCTGTGAAGACAGGAGCCCATTTCTTTCTGCCTCAAACATGACTCAGTTGAAGGCGATGAAGCAACATGACCAGGACACAGCTAATGAAAGAACTAAAGATACATGTCTACTAGAACAGCTGCAAGAAGCAGAAAAGATCAAACAGCATCCCAGTAACCATGGCCATTTCCAACTGTACATGACCACCAGAGCTCATGTTACAGAGAGAGCTTGCAAGGCATCTACTGCCAGCAAAACCATGAGCTGCAGGGTTGTCTTCCCCAGCTATTGTACCAATAATTTTTATATTGTTCTTTAAGACATCCGTGCCTGCCAGGGGAAGCGGAAGAGGAGTAGTTTCAACAACTCCTCCTTGCCTGTGCAGCACCTCCTTGCTGCAGAGCAAACCCCAGGCTGCTCTGTGCCACAGCAAAGATGAGCAGTCACTCATGTTAAAATAGCTCAATTACTCGTTGTCACAAACAATACCATGCTTGCTAGTGGGACTATGGTATTTATTCCTGAGTAAACAAGGTTTATAAACAATATTTAATTGAAATAAGGGATTGTTCATAGCCCCTCGGTATGGGCTGAAACAGGCAGGACGCAGGAACAATCACAAACCACGGCTGAAATGCAAAGAGTGAATTTATTCTCGCTGCCTGGGAATCTGGAGAACCTGTGCAGCAGCACCAGGCAGCAATCACACAGGCAGCACGATAAGCACCAGCCCAGGCCCAGGGAGATCTCTCCTTGCTAGAAAGCCTGTGGTATGTAAACCACCCCTTTGTTATGTTTAACCTGTTGCTCCATCAGGACTCAACAACTCTCAGGACAGCAGCAAAACACCAGCTTTGCTTTGTTCCTTCTCGCAGCAGGGCAGGGATGCCAAAGATGCCACTGCATCCACCCTAGGCTTCTGTTGTCTTGAGCGTGGCTGTGCTGCTTGAAGTAATGCAGTGTGATGTGCATGTTCCACGACATCTCAGCTGAGTCTCTTCAGTGTACCTACAATACTTCTTGCCAATCTTCTGTTCTAATTCCACACCTGCTCTCACCTAAAGCTTCAAATGCTCCTTCTTTCCTCTAGAGTGGATATTCCATTTTTTCTCTCCATGTTGTCCAAAAGTCAGTGTCCTACGCAGCAGTCAGCAAGGTTACTCCACTGCCTTTTCTCCCACGTACTGTGACACTTTGGACACACTCTAGCTAACAGAATTTGGCAGACTATAAGCAAAAAATGCACGTAAAGATTAAGACTTAGAATATTTTACCATTAGTTTCACAAGGCTGGAACCTTCAGACAAAATTCTTAGAAAATTGTCATTTCTTTTCCCTTTAGTCACAAGCAAAGACAGAAATCCACAGTCGGAGGAGCAAAGCTAGACGAATCACAAGCGCAGAAGACTTTCCCCTGCTGCCTCCAGGGGAGGTATGGAGCAGGCAGAGCAAGACTCAGCCCAGGTGGAGAAGAGCAGATCTCTGGTCACCACGGAGGTGGTCAAACATCAGAATGGGGGCCGGAGAGTCTGTGGTCTTTTCAGTCTGCAGATCCTGGAGCTCAGATGCCCAGGGTCCCAGGCAACCTGAATCAGCTGGTCCTGCTCTGAGAGGGGGATTCTGAGAGGGGTATTTGACCAGAGACCTCCAGAGGTCCTCTCCAACCTGAATTGCTTGATCATTTCTACCTCTTATGGTTAATGAATTCATGCAACACTCCAAGCTGCAGTTGAGTATAACTCTATCACTGTTTTTTTTTTATCATTACACTCAGCTTTAAGCACAGGAATTTTGACTTGGCAACATTCAGTGAAATGTCAGGATCCTTTGATAAAGGATATAAATAAATGGCTCCAGCGGGAAGAGTCTGTTCCTCCTCCCTTGCTGTCTTGATACACATAAAGCAGTCCACCAGGAACCACCTTCAAAGGGTCTATAAAATAACGACCATCTTTTTGGAGGTATCCACTCAGGTAAATGTGCTGGCAGATTCTGGGGGGGAATGGTAATTTTTCCAAACACCTTGAGCTAACAGGCTGCTAGAACAGAATCAACATTGCTGAAAGACTCAGTGCTGCTGAACTATTCTGCCACACGCATCTATTACTCTTCCACTTCAGCAACCCTCTTCCTCCACTTGAGTAAGCCAAACCCAAACTCTCTCCTTATCCTTGTGCAAACAACACGAGTTTTGGGCTACAGTTTTACATACGCCATTAAAATCATTAATGCATTTATTTTCTTGCACTGTGATACTAGTACCCCTAAGCATGTATTTCTGCAGGTAAAATGCCAGGACTACACAGCAAGAGACAAAGCTCTGTGCTCAATTATTAGGAATACCTAATCTGCTGTCATGGTATTCTGACTCTGCAAGAGTTCAAAGTAGACAAGGCCATCCATTTTATCCTAAAAGACAGCTTCTATCCTAGAGCCAGCATAAATCGTTAATCACTGGAATTTGCTGATGGTACTTGTGCACCAGCTCTCCCTCCGCAGAGATGTGCTTCTCCCTTAGCCTAGCTTTCAGGTTACAGCCACTTTTCTGCTTGCTGGAAACCAACCATTAGTATTTCAACTTCTGGGTGGAGGAAATGGCATTTAGTAGCTATTTGGGAACATATGGACAGCATCAGGATCAGCTGCAGGCACAATAAAGTTTTGGACAACAGTGTAAAATCCTATGGGCATCAAACTTTTGCTCAGTCCCACAGTTTTGACCCTTCAGACTCTGGTTCAGTCCTTGCTGACATCCTGAGGGAAACCACCTCAGGCAGTTCTTAGATGTACTGTATTTCACCCTGTGCTGATGTAAGAGGTTTGACGTGGAGGGAACTCAATCTCAATTTTGTAAATGAGGAAAGACCTCGAGAGCCCTGCAGACAGTTTCCCCAAGAGGCAGGGCAGGAAAGATATACCTGGCCTTGGTTTTCTTATGGCTTCTTCATCAGTCCACAACAGGTCCACGGAGGAGTTACGTGTTCAGGGCCATCCATTCCAAAAGGACATTTCTATGTTAGAAACCCCGCATACTGCTGTTCTCACACTGGTGCAGGGTTTGGCATGAGGAACTTTATCTTGGCAGCTTTTGGATTTGGTATAACTGCAGTGAGAATGACAACGCAATCTCCTCTTTCATTAAACAATGCAACATGAGCCACACTTATAAAGTGTTACCAACAGGAAATAAAACTGACTTTGAAACAGTCACCAGTCAGGGGCTCTACACAGTTGTGCTACCAGTACCTATCGGCATCGACTTCAACCAGCACTGTTAACTTACCATCTGTTTGAAGAAGATGCAGTTGAGAGGAACAAGAAATAAGAACATAAGAAAACTCAAACCACAAACACAAGTAATTTGAGGAGGGATATTCTTCAAGAACCTTACCAAGTTTCACTACTTCAGAATAGTTATTAAATGCCTAGATGCATTTTGAAACAGATATTGCAAGCCTCAGGCATCTGAAATAGGATTTGACAGGCAGAAAATAAAGCTACATTTCCTAAGCTCTCCAACAACCTAAAATAGGATAATACAGCATCCCACGTTAATCAAGACACAAGACAGAGCTATTAATTTTTCAAATTATCTTAAAACTTTACAATATTATCCTTACAATATATGTCATCGACTTCTTTACAACAGGTTGTGGAGGAAAATTTAATGTTTTTGGAAAAAGTATTCTATACAATTACATTTTGTAAAATTAACATCACCTTTATTAGTATACTTGGTAGGTGTGAAAGATTACTAGCCAAGGAAGTTTACAGAGCTAGAACTTCATTGATTCATGTTTTTCTATTGGTGACAAAGACGCTCTAGAATTGACACAATCACTTCACTCGCATAGATAAATGGTTTACTAAGGCAACCAGTTTTCAGATATCTAGTCTGCATAAGAATATTTACTTATTTACTTATCAAAAATGCGTATTTTTTCTGGAAAGACTAATTCTCCCACCCCATTTGCCTATGTTCTTCCACTTTTAAAAAAGGATGCTAGCTTCAGATTTGCAGGATGTGTGTGAAGACGGATGTATTGTTACACAGAGGCAAGGCAGCTACATGCATTCAAGTTCTGAAAAAAGCAGGCAGTTCAATTCATCATCACCCATTTATTTCTTGCTTGTATCTTTCACTTCAAAGTTGCAGCAAATAATGTGTCCATCCATATTTGTCCTAAGCACAACTATGCGATGCTCCAGATGCAAGCTCATTTCTTTTTCTTCCCTTTACCTTTCTTGCCTCCCTCTCCTTGCTGAAGACTTTGATCACTACCTCCCATCTTTTGGGTTCTTGTTTTGAGTTTGGGAATGGTTTCTGCAGCATACAGCATCACTGATTTACCTAAAAATACAGGGAGAGATCAATGCATACCCACTACATTAAGAACACTTGCATAATTTCACAAGTTAGAAACTTCAGCCTCACTTTAGATTTCTGTTAAACTAGATACAAAGCCTAGGAGTTCTGCTTCCTTCCTCTGTGCAGCCAGAAGTTTGTGAAAAACTCGCCTCAACTTTTTTTTTTCCATATTAAAAAAGTGCAAGACTAATAAATATCATAGTCCGAAAATCTCTGAAGTACTTGGATCCTTCCTGTTACTCTTTCCATTCACATATTATTGGCCTAAAATAAGTGGGACAGATTGATTAGGTAAAAACTACAAGCATTTTTAGAAAGCCACTGCTACCTTCCAGCTCAAATATGGTTCCCAGTTGTCTGCTTCTCACCAACAGCACTCTTATGCTACTCTAAATTCAGTATTCTCCTTGCTCTTTCCTTAATATATATACTTCATACATATATATGCACATAAGCGCATATATATATACTTTTTTTTTTTATATATGTGCTTTCCTTTTACACATTGATTGATTTTCAGGGAAAACACAAGACTACATTAATTGTGATTCAAGGTGAACTACTCCTGTTAATTAGTGAAAGGGAGTTGCTCCATTGTTAATTTATCAGAATTGCCCATAGAAAACTCAACTGGAGTCAGTATTTTATGAATTTAGATCCACACTGATGCCTAACTAATGCATGCAATCTAAGAAAATCGTGGAATTCAGACATTTTAGTACCAAATCCTCTGTTTTAACTGTCAACAAAACAGTAAGTCAAAACTAAACATCTTCCTTGTTCAATACAGCAATCACACAACACTTCCCACAATCCCCTTCAATGCAACCACTAAAGAGACAGTGCGAACAAAGACAACATTTTACAAACTACACTCAGTGCTCATACACCAACTCAATTTGACTTATACAGGCAAAGAGACTTAATCCAAAGCTGTAAAAAAAAAAAAAAAAATCACAATAGAAAAACTTAGTTAAACAAGCTGTTTTATTAACAGATAAAGTGCCTAGCCCAGGTAAGTCTATAAGTCTACTCACGTGTTGGAAACTGAGGTAAACATGGGTTGCCATCATCTTGCTTGAGCTGGACTCGTACTCTACCTCTGTACTGCACATCTCTGTTCCACTCTCTAGGATACATCTTATTTTTCTGTCATACAGAAGAAACTTGTTATAGTAAGAATGGGAATAATTTTCTGCAAAGGTTGTCAGGCAACTGATCTGAGTTACAGCAGGCTGGAATTCTGAGTAGACGTAAACATTGATCATAGCTCTCCAACACCATCATCCACCATTCAGCCACAGCAACAGTATCCAGAGCTACAGCTTAGCTTTTCCAGAAGCACTGCTAAAACCAGTCACTGGTACTGAACAATTTACCAGGTAACCTGCTACAGAGATTGTTCTACTTCCCCACCAGCCTGGACTGCAGCAACACAGGTTTTTGTTTCATCTCCACAGCCACAAACCCTCCTGGACAGTAAGGGACAGTAAGTTATAGGTCAGAGTCTTATGGCTGCTGCTTTTGGATACTCATAGCCTCCATTTTTTTTAAAACATTACAGGTTTCTTACTGGCACTGGCTATTTCACAGGCTGGCGTGCACTAACAGGAACATATTTGACTTCTTCTGAAAAGCAAAGTGACTTTGTACTGGTTTTTGGATACCAGTCATGCTCTTATATGAGACCCAAATTCTTCTTAGAAAAGTTAATAATCATTAAATGAATGATTACTTCAGAAAACGAATTGTGAAGTTACTGCTGCAGAAACCCAGAAATTTTCATTCTCTAAGAAAAAAAGGAACAAAATCCATCAGGTATTGCAGTAAAAGAAAACAATAATATTCTCCAGCTAAAACATAACTCCAAAGGACTCTTAAGATTTCAAGCACCAGAATCCTATTCCTGTAACACGCCTTCCAAAAGGTAACCACCTTTAACCAAAAATACACCATTTTAGAAGGTTAATCTGTAGAGTTGTAGCTTGCAAAATTAGTTTGTATTCTGAGAAACTTATAGGACAGTGTTCCCAGAAGGATAGTTAAAGAAAAGTAGTATTGTTATAAACTTTGTTGCCTTGCCTCAGAGATCTAGGTTATTCCTGCTTTGCATACAGTTTTCCAACATTTACTTCATCATTAAGGTCAGTTATTATTCAAAGCAAGCAAATTTTTATTATCTTGGCTGATAACAAAATCTTCTAAATTGTAATTTATGTTGGCTTGTAACAGAACATAAAATGAAAGAACAGAGACAAAACAAGTTTCCAGTTTTTCATGTGTTCTTTTTTTTTTAAAAAAAATTACCTCTAATAGCACATTGAATCCAACCGCTGCACATACATCTTGGATTTCCGTAGATGTGGGATTTTCAACAGCCTGTCAAAATAACGTGTTACAATTGTCGCAGACAGAATCACAAAATGCTAGGGGTTTGACAGAACCTCAAAAGATCATCTAGTCCAAACCCCCCACCAAAGCAGGACCACCTACAGTAGGTCACACAGGAACACATCCAGGTGGGTTTTGAATGTCTCCAGAGGAGACTCCACAACCTCCCTGGGCAGCCTGTGCCAGGGCTCTGTCACCCTCACAGAGAAAGAGGGTTTTTAATGTTTTTATGGAACCTCCTGTGCTCCAGCTTGTACCCCTTGCCCCTTGTCCTGTCATTGGACATCACTGAAAAGAGCCTGGCTCCGTCCTCCTGACACCCCCCCTTGACATATTTATAAACATTAATGAGGTCACCCCTCAGCCTCCTCTTCTCCAAGCTAAAGAGATCCAGCTCCTTCAGCCTTTCCTCATAAGGGAGATGTTCCACTCCCTTCATCATCTCTGTGGCTCTGCGCTGGACTCTCTCAAGCAGTTCCCTGTCCTTCTTGAACTGAGGGGCCCAGAACTGGACACGGTATTTCAGATTATTTTTCCAATTATGAACTACCCATACAACAATAGTTAGCAGTTTCTCACACTATATAATTAGCAAAAGCAGAAGGGGAAAGAGAAGGTACTTTAAATAATGACAAATTTACTGTAGAAATCATCTGTGAGAGCTCCTGTGGTCTAGAAAATGTCAAAAAAAAAAGAAAAAAAAACATAAGACAGTACAAGAGGAAACAGACAAGACAGAACTAATTAGGACAGGGGACCAAGCAAAGGAATTGTTTAAGAAAAGTAACTGAAATGGAATAGTATTTCCTGTTAAAAAGAGTCAAAAGCCATGAATTACCAAGACCAAACTCACAGCAAGGACAGGAGAAATCAATAGACACTTTCTTGGCACAGGGCGGCAGATTCCTCTCCATAGATAGATCTTTGACAATTTGCAAGTTCAAGAAAGATTTCAGTTTTAAGTATTACCAGACAAAAGAACTCAAGCAGTGAGAAAAGCCCTTTATATTCCCAGTACCACTTGTTAAGAATACTCTAAAGAAGTGAGATGGTCAAAAATTATTTCTGGGCAGATGAACAGCAACTACCAAGTCTATGTGCCACGTGCATTTTAAGTTCTGTCTTTGACAGCAGCACAGAGGACACAGCACAGAATATAGGCGCATATAGCCAGTCACCAAAACCCAATCATTAGCTAACTATTCTTTTCTGCATCACTTTCAAATTTGGCAAACTACTCATGTAGGAGGTTGAGTGCATTGTTTCTCACTACTTCCCCTACTTGCCAAAAGTGCTGCCTACATGAAAGCAGACTGTTAAACACAGTGCCCTTCTACCAAATTCACATGCTGACACTAGCTTATCTTCAGATACACTGCAATTTCCAGTTATCAAGCCACTTGCCATAGAGGATAGGAAATACCAACATCTGAGATTTATTTTCCAACTCTCTACACACTGCTGCATCACAAAACATTGTATGCCCCTGCTACCCACAAAATTACTTTGTCTATAGGTATCCTTCTTCCTTCTGCTATTGTCTTCTTGTTATTCAAATATGCTGGATAAATGCAGATGAATCTAAAAAAACAAAACAGTGAGTTTAAGTAAGGAATATTATCTTTTTAATAGTTCATGCAACATTCTCCTTGTAAATCAAAAAAATAAATCTTACAGCTACAGAACAAAAGCTCCTGCAGCAGCTTAGAATCGCTATTTATCTTCCCTAGACTCATTAGCAAGATGTCGCAGAACCCCATTTTGAGTTACCCAGGACACTCCACAACTGCTTGGCTGAAACGTTCTTTGCATGACATGACTTCCTGGGGAAAAACGTGTGCAAAGGACCATGTTATCTATCTTGAGGAAAAAAAAGAGGGCCGAAAGAGAATGTTTCGACTCATTTCTTAAACCCCTGAAACCTAAAAGGCAACACAGGTATTTCCCCCAAAAGAATTAAAAACGGTTTCCTGAACAGGCTGTAGTACCCAAATTGCTAATTAAGTTACTGACAGATACAAGAAGGTGGGTTTTGTCTGCTTATTTTTTGCTTGGCTGTTTAAGTGGGTTTTTGTTTCTTTGCTCTCCCCTCCCTTCACACACAGAAACACCCAGATTCAGGTAAGTTATAAAGCCTCTGAAAAATTAGGCTTAGCGACCTGCTCAGGATCCTTCAGCAGATTTAAACATACCAAGTTATGCAGGGGATGAGAGTGACAGAACCTGAACTGTACTAATTAGACAATAAAAAACCCAACCAGATGACACTTCAGGAGAGGCTGCAGAATGTCTACATTTGAACAAGGAACTGGGAGAGTATGAGGGAACAGGGAATCAGAAAGCGAGGAAACAGCCTGGAGCAGGCTGGTGTGCTGTTAGCTGGAGCCTGACAAGGGTCACCGGCCCTCATCGCCGCGGCCATCCCAACTCCCAGTACCCTTCTCCTCCCGAACTCCTTCCCACTGGTCACTTCCCTGTTTTCACGGGTACTCTCGTCCTCCCCACGAGCCAAC
>NW_009728789.1:0-307 GCF_000703405.1 Apaloderma vittatum
CCGCGGTTTTGTTTGGTTTTATTTTTTTTCCTCCGTTAACGCTGTTTGGGCGCGGGAGGGGCCGGTGGGGCGAGGGGTGGCCGTCAGAGAGGGCCCTGGCGGCGAAGTTCCTCTGAGAAATCCCGCAGCTTCGCCGTGCTGGGTGTTGATCCGTGCCCTGTAGGCAAGAGAAGTGCGAGTTAAAAAATAATAAATGTAAGGGGGAAAAATAAAATTAAAAAGATAATACACTGTTTTTTTCCGAAAGGGCCGGTTGTAGCCCGGGCAGGAGCTGCCGAGGCTGTCGGGGGGGCCCGCTCCGGCCCCG
>NW_009728789.1:329-27159 GCF_000703405.1 Apaloderma vittatum
AGGGGAGCTGTGGCTGATGCTGACGCTGAGTTATTCCTAGAGGAGCCGTAATCCCCCCAGCTTCTGGCACCCCTGGGCACGGTGGAAGTGGCTTTTTTCTAGAATCCTTCCCACTTGGTGGTAAAGAACTGTGTGCTTACTGATTTTTCCTGTGCTTAAAAAAAAAAACCCACCCAAACCCTCAACTAACTGTGGTTTTCAAGTCGGTTGCAGTAAGCAAGGTTCTAGATGGATGCATGTGCTGTTAGCGTTAGACAGGATCAATCAAGTAAGCAAGCAGATAGTCTGAACGATCTGTTGTCCTAAACTTGTTTCTTCTTGGTTCACGGATACGGTCTTAGCAAGTGTATCATCTTTTCATGACTGTAAATATTGGTGTAAGCTAAGAATAATAATTTAAAAAGGACAACTACACTGAGAAAGGAATGTCTAGTTCTGAAGACTTGGTTTTGTTGCAGCACGCTCGTATTATACACTATTTTTAGGTGTAGCACTATCGTTAGGAATTGCTGAAGCTCAGGTAGGGATTTTTATCCTAGGCAGTACGATTCAATGGGAAAAAACCTGTGCTATTATAAAAACCATTGCTATTGTATGTAGGGTGGCCACAGGCACAGCTTTAGTGCCTGAAAAAGCGGACACCTAATAGGGCACTGCACACAAGGACCATGCAGATCTGTTGCGGTTTTGCACTGGAATTTTATTCTGCAGGATGTTGTTATTCCTGATTAACTAAACAACCTTGACATTTGGAAAGGAAGTATGTAGTATTTTAAGTGGATTTTTAGCTAGTTGAAATCTCATGTGTTGGGGGATGAAAGATCTTTGTGCTTATCCCAAAGATTCAGAAGTTCAGAGGAAACAAGCAAACTGCAGTAATCCCTTTTGCAAAACCATGGTTAATTTTTTCTTTTCATCACTTTTCTTTGTGATATAGTATGAGCTGCTAAGGAAAAAAAAATGCTGTTGTGTTTTATGTGCACTATAATTTGCCTGTTGGAAATATACTGTATGATATTGGTCACTAAAGTACCTAAACTTGGTGCTGAAACGTGGGGAAGAGCAGCTGTCGGGAATCTTCTAAGAGTTGTGATGTGCATTTTTTGACATGTGGAGCAGATATTGCAAGTGCTTGCTTCCACCAGTATTACTTCTCCATGCCCTGTTAGTTATTGTACGAATCAATTAAAAGTAACTCTCAGACTGACATTACATGCACAAAATTGGAGTATATTCACTTTTCTGCAGTGTGCTGCTGTTGTTTTATTTTAAATACGCATTATCTCCTACAACCACTTTTTTTAGTTGCTTTTTCTGAGCATACATGTTTTTCATTGTGATCTAAAGGGATCTAGAAAACTGTCTCAAAAATATCATAGAAGTAGGTTCAGACTCTAAAATTTCCTTTAAGTTTCCCCCCTCTGGTCCGCTTCCCAGTTCTTGTGGTTCTCTAACTGCATCTTCTAAGTTATTTAATTTCTACAGCTTGAGTGGGAGATGCTCACGGGGAAGGTAAGCTGACTGCTTCAGCTACTGGTAAATGCATAAGTGACTGAAAAAGTGTTCTGTATTAGAGGATAATATTTTCTTTCTTTTCTGTATTACGCTCTTAACATTTGGCATTTAACTTAATCTTACAAAGCCAACGTGTGGGTGAAAGTTTTGGTCCTACTCTTTTATGCCAACAAAATGGTTTTTGTGAAGGTTTTCTTGCATGATCAACAACAGTATTCGGAGCTCTAGTGTACGTAGCTACTTAAATTTAAGATTTTAACAATTGTTTAAGCTGGAGGGATCTGTGCCTCCTGCAGGTGCGCTGCAACATGATACAATCTTGAGAACAGACTAGTAACCAGACAGTGGTTTCATAATGCAAACAAATGTTTCCTGGATGCCAGTCTTGAACTCTTCAAGTCATTTATGTTCTTTAGTCAAATCTGAATTGGTGTTTCAGATGACAAGCTATTAACTGGCTGTATTACCTTGTCTCTCTACTGTAAATGTTCCAGATAAAAATCCTGGCCTGTGCAGGACTGCTGTCTGTAAATATTTACTTTGTGCTATTTCTAAATTATGCAAATAGCCAGGAACATGCTGAATATATCTTCCATTTTAGTTTCTCTCCTCTTCAGTGATTCTCCGTCTAGTAACGATGGTTTGTGATGTTCCCTTTCTCTTCCATGGTAGTTCAGTGTTTATCCACCATCTGTTAAATGACCGCCACAGTCTGGGCCTACCGGGGTTAAGTTCAGTGAGTTGGTGTGCAGACAGAAAGCTCCCTCTTACCTTGGAGCTATGTTTCCTCCTGGTACCCTAAGAGAGGATTTTATGTCCTTGAATAGCTTCACGTCTACACCGCTCGTGTAATGTTGCCACTCCCAGACGGATTTGCTAGGCAGTTTTTTCCTTCAGGCTTAAGGGAGATGCTGGTCTATGTGGTTTCGAAGTCAGCGATTTCACCTGTTTATTGTTACGAAGGGTATTGCGAAATTAAGATACTGTATTTGCACAAAGAAGCATCACCCATCTCAGAAAAATCCTATTATTCGCAACTCTCGGCAAGAAAAAATTCAGAAATTAAATTTTTATGCAGACAGGTTACTCAGACACACTGTTGACCAGGACTTAAAAATTCTGTGCATGTTGAGTGACTGCTCATGGGTAAAACTGAAAATGAAAATACGTTCACAAAGACAGTGAGGGAAAGGGCACCTATAAATGAAAAAAAGATGAGGTAAAGTACAAAATATGCCTAAACTCATGTTTCTTTTACTACCTCCTCTTGTGCCATACATTCACGTGTGCCTGTGCTGCAGGGAAAGTACCTTTGGTTCCTTCTCGTCGTAGTCTTCATGAAGTCAGAGGCTTGTCCAGCTGCAGGGCACAGACCACACGCTCCAGGTGAAACATGTGCTGGGCCCGTACTGGTGGGCTTCCTGGGCAGAACCTGGGGCTGCTTTGAAAAGCAGACGCTCTCCTAAATGGATTAAAATACATTCATGTTTCAAGGAAGATATCTAACAAATGTAAATGTAAATCAACTAAGAAACCTACTGATTCTCCTGCTGTTTGTCAGTGTTAGAAAGTCAAACTCTTGTAAGTTCATTACGAATTCAAGTGCTGTTCAGCAAACTCAGTAGGTGTATTATTACAATTCAGTTATACTCTGCACCTCATTAATAGTAGTTTTTGTGGGAGGGAAAAGAGGAATTAGTGTAGCTAAAAAAATTGTATATATTTTGTTATCCACTGTAGAGTTTTGTGTCAGGTTAATATTCTTCAACTGTTTGTAGTTTTGTGCTATCTGAAATGCTGTATTGACAGACGTGTCTGGAAGGTGGGATTTCTCCCATATGATCAGTATAATTTCATGGTTTAATCTCAATAAATGTGGATACTTACCTGTTCCATTACAGCCACTATTGGTATAGGTGCTGATGTTTCACTTTGGTTTCAAAGATCAGACTTGCACATATCCAAAACCTTGAAGTTTTTCCAGATAGAAAGGTTTATTTGCACCATTCATAGTTTAAGATCTTTTCCATTCCGTGCCTTTTCCTGTGCCCTAGAGGCTGTTGTGTGAGTCTCAATTGGAGTTATATTTTTATATATTGTTGCGTTCCCTGTGAAGTGGAACATCTCAAACTTAATCATAAATGTAGCAACGTTAAGCTTTGTTTCCAGAAGGCTTTGGTGTGTTTCCTGTGGAGTATCTGAATGGACCTACGCGTTTGTCATAGATACCATAAAAAATATTCTTCTTTTAATCTTCTTTCTTCTTTTTTTTTTTTTTTTTTTAGCTAAAATCTGCACTTGATTTTATCTGAACCAAATCAACTGAGGAGAGTGATGAGGCTGATACTTTGTCCCAAACCCCTCTTTATAGTATGTGGTTTCTCTTGTACTACATCATAGGTTGTGGAGTCAGTATGAGTTAGTTGAGTTATATTTCCTTTTCCAAACCAAAGCAGTTTTAAAAAGTTGCCACTACAGATGTGCTTTGGGTAATGAATGAACAGTGAGAAGAGACTGGAAACTTAAAACTGCAGCCACATAATTTCTTACATGTTAGGTGATGTCAAAAGCTGTTTTATCTGCAGACAGATTAACAGTGAAGGCATAAATTAATGTGCGGTTGCTGTTTTTAAAGTGCCTGTGCTTTCAGTCCGAGAGATGGAAGCCAAAATTGGTGTTTTGAAAGAATATTTTGTGCATAGTGTATGATACATACGTACATACATACATACATATATATATATATATGAAGTTTGAGATCTTCATGGTTATTTCTAAATAAATCACAGGTGACACGGGAGGAAATAGGAGCGTTTGAGTAACCCCCCGTGAGCTGTTGGACACTGACTCAGGAGCGAGGCCAGCCTGCTGAGGAGGGTTGTCATTCTTGTCACCACTTTGCGTAGCGTCTCTTGAACCCATCGTGTGCTACAAACTGGCACACTGGAGGACGCTTGGGTTGGTTTGTGTTCCATGTTAGAGTTTTGTGGGTGACGTTTGAATGCTTCAGTTGTTTGATAACCAGTTAAGTACCCCTGTTGCAGGCATGGGGCCCTTCAGAAGAGGTGCGGTAGGTGGGTGGGCTTTGGGAACTGCTGCAGTTACCTTGGAAAAAAGCTGTCTCCTCTTCTGAAGGAAAGACCTGACCTGTGCAGTGTTTGGACTTTGTAGGGTTTGGTTTGGACATTGAATTCTGTAGATTTTTTTTTTGGTCTTTGGCTCATGAATTTTTTTTTGGTGGTGTATATGAACTGCATGCTGTTTGACATATCGGGACAACCAGAAACAAGAATCTGGTGTTGCTGGGAAAACCAAAATAGGTTTTAAATGTCTTTAGGAAATAGCTATCTGTTTTTCTATGATATAGTTTTAAGACCAGAAAACCTTGCAGTATTTGTACCCTCCTTTGGTTTAAGTCATTGCTCAGTGCTACTTTTAGTAAAGGAAATGTCTGCATCCTTAATTTCCATTTCTGAACAGAGAACCTCCTCCTACCTCTTTTGGATAATTTTGGTGTTATTGTGACCCTCCTTGGCAGAAGAGAGCTGGGTAGGCTCCTTCACAGGCAGTGCAATTCCTCGATAAAACTCAGAAGAGGTTTCCTCCCTCAGTGATTCTCTGTAGCCCGGTGTGTTAACTGGGGAGCAGATGCTGAAAATGTGAACTCTGATTTGAAATGTATGTGCTTAACACACTTTTTTTTCTTTTTTTTCTTTTTTTCAGTGTGTGTGTGTGTGTGAATGCAAGTGGGTAGCTGACTAAAAACTTCCTGAGATGGTAATATAGTCTTAGTTATTCCTGTTATGATCCCCCACATAATGTAGCAAAGTTGTGTATAGCTTGGGTCTTGATACCATGTATTAGCAACTTTTCTTCAAGCTCATAAATTACAGGAGAGGTTAAAATACAGTTTCCTGGAGAAGAGTGTCTTGTCAGCTGAATTTGGTTGACCTCATTTTGGTAGAGCAGAAATTCTATCTCTATTTGTAGTTACCTAGTAGGAGAGGGAGAGAAACTTAATTACACATAAAGTATAACAATATGTTTCTGAGGTTGACAACAGTTTGATTGTAAGCTGCATATCCGAGTATTCACCCTTTGGAATGGCAACAAAACTCATTTTGAAGTTCTCTGTAATACTTACTTAATATTTAATGTTACAAAAGCTATTGCTTAAGTACTTTAAGGAGTGGGTCATCGGTTAATGGAAAATCTTTTTCTATTAAAATTCGAAGTATAACATCCTATTTTAATTTTTTAGCTATCTTAATGCAGATGGAAAAGTCTTGCTAATAGAGAGTAAATGTGACATCTTGAATTGACAGCTGTAATGCTCCTTGACTTCTGTCGCTTCTATAATTGGCTAAATTAAAGTATACCATGCTTCCATGTCGTGTAGAATATATCAGACACTGTATAGCGTGATTGTGAGTTAATGCTTTGGACGTTCAGAAATAAAACAGTATTGTATGCTACTGGAAATTTCAGGGTGTGAGAAGGGTCAAATTTGGATCTTTGGGCTTTTCTTAGTGTCTTTTTTCAAATACACCCATTGCTGTATTTCTGGCTTGATTCATATGAAGTTAATAATTAATGGAGAGAATGTTACTTAGTGTTGCTAATAAAACGTGGCCTTAGAGATGTTATATTTTTTTGCTGTATTTCTAGCAGGGATAGAAATAGCAATTGTTACATCAGTAACCTTGTGAACAGAGGGAGTGCGACTTCATGAGATTAAAATTTTCAGGATTTTATGGTGTATTTTAAATGTCTGTCACAGAAGACGACATTTGCACATGCAGAATTGTCATGGAGAATTTGGCAGTTAGCTGTTCTCAACTTGGAGAAAATATGTTCCTTGTTTCCATTCATTCTAATAGCATATGCCCGTGTGCTTTGACTATGGGCTTCAGGGTATTCTGCAACATAGAACTGAGTGGAAGAAGATTAAAGAAAGTATGGGAGAGGCCCTGAGCTTTGAGGATGGTGTCTGTGTTCTGCAAAAATGAGAAGCGCAGTATTCTGGAACGTGTTTAAATAGCTGCTACTTCAATTGTCTTTAATGTCGGTGTTGACCTATTAACATTTTTCGCTTGTAGCAAAGAATCTTTCGTCTTTTGTGGTGTATGCCCAACAGATTTTCATATGGGCCCACCTGTGAGCTTGGATATCATCGTCACTGGAATACACGTCCTCCAATTCTTGTTTTAAAGCACAAAATTATCTTAAGTCTGCTCAGGCATCAACCTTGTGGTTGGTTCTTGAATGAACACCCTGTATCTTTCAGGATTGTCCCGTCTAATGATCCTGTAGGTAATTTTCTCACCATGCCGTTCCACAATACTTTGTGGAACTTCAAGGGTTAACAGATCAGTTTGAACCCAAACTTCTTTCCATTGTCACTGGATTTTTTCATTGTTTTTCTGAATAACCATCATATGACTGTGCTGATAATCGAACGTTAAGGCAGTAATTGAAGAACTAGGAACTGCTCTTGGAAGTGTCTAGTGCTTTTCTAGTTGAGACTTCTAGATTGCTAGAAACTTGTAACTGCACCTTTAACGTTCTGAGCATTGAAGTTTTAGACAGTAAGCAATACTTAGCCTTTTACTGTGTCTGTTAATTTGAATAAATAACTTTTTTAATGGAGGTTGGACCCATTAAGCTAATTTTAGGTATCTGTTAGAAGTGTACGTGGTAGTATTTTCCTGTGTGGGGTATAATCCCCAAGATACAAATTTGATGTTTTTGCTTGAGTGTTTGAACACATTTATGATTATCTGACAAAATAAAAATACTGCCGGGAAGATTTATTGTGCAGATCTAGCAGTGTACTTGAAGGGGTTTAGGTCTGTAACTCAGCTTGTAATTTTGTGCCGTTGTCTGTGAGTTGGAGTGTTGTGTCTTGAAGGTTCAGACACAGGTCTGTAATTCATGAACTCTAGTTGTTGTGGTTTAATAGGTTGATCCTTAAACAGGGCCTGTTTTGGTTTGTTGGTTTTTTTCTCCATGAGGTGTTTTCGTTACCTTTATAAAAAGTGAGACCACAGGTAGAATTATTCACAAGTACTGTTATCACACTTTGGATAAAGCCTTTCTAACTGCGGTTTGTTGTTTTTTTTCTCCATGAGTTGTTTTCGTTACCTTTATAAAGTGAGACCACAGGTAGAATTATTCACAAGTACTGTTATCACACTTTGGATAAAGCCTTTCTAACTGCTGCTGAAAGAGTCCCTTCACTCCTCTTTTTGTCACCAGAGTAAACTTTGAATAAATAGCCCTGAATTAATTTTGTGATTCATTGTAGATCCCCTGCATAAGGCAGAGCCTTCCTTGTTCTGCCGTAGGTTAGTTACATCAGAGCTCAATTTCCTAAGGCTGCTGATTTTAAAGCAAAATCCCCGAACTCGGTTTAAGCCTTATATGACTGTAATCCAATTCTTTGCACTCTTTATATCACACTTAGTTTGCTCAAAAACAAGATGAGGAAAATTCCCAAAAGGACGTGAAATTTAATTAGCAAATGTTGGTTAAGTACTTCAAGATGGCATGAAAACTACTCTAAAGGCAAAAGTGTTGGCTTGGTTTGTGTAAGTGAAGAAAAAATTGAGTCTACCCAGGAGACTGGTCTTTTACCCAGGCAGGTGAGTGTGGGAGCAGGAGCCGGGTGCTGCAGCAAGCGGGGCTGTGGTCCCACGGCAGCGAGTGGGTGACTGGGCTGACCGGTGGCCTCTTCACCCCTTCCCTTCTGCTGGTGGAAACACTTGTGTGGCGATGCCCTGAGCGGTTTTGGGGAGCTGGCCTGCTGAAAATAGTCACGGTCCCTAACCTGCTGCAGTTTCTCAAGCGAAGAACTGCTTTTCTCGGGCAGTGCTGGCTTTTGCCTGCTTAAAGCGCTGCAAGGCTTCACTCTTATTTCTGAGTCAGCCATTGACTATTTCCTGGATAATCTATGATAGATTTCTTAACCTTTCTGTGACTCATTTTGCCGTGTGTCTGCTGAAGATAGTATGCACTTCGGCTTTTTTCTGAAGCGTTTTGAGATCTGGAGATTAAGAAATATTGTTCAAATTAGTATTGCCTCATAGAAAGCAAATCTTAAAGTATGCTCTGACTGTTGTCATTATAATATCCAATTCTAAATTATTTGTAATTTACTCAAAATCCTCCACATATGTACATGTGAAGGGAAACCTGAATCTGATCTGTTGGGCTGGCCAAAGAAAAATATCGTCATACCTTTAGAAATAAACATTGTTAAATCATTTCCTTGCCCCAGAAGCTCAAATTAATCCAGGGCCGAGGATCTCTTCACAATTCCTCAAACTGTTACTCTTGTCACTGCTTTTTCTCAGCTAAGCATCTTCTGATTTAACAGTTTCTTTTTTGGCTTTTTTGCTCCTATGTCTCTTGATTATTGTTTTTTAATTTTTTTTTATTGTTAAAATATTATCCATTTGACACTATCAGTTTCCCCATCCCTTACATGTTTTATGACAGAGTCTGGGAATGTCAGTGAAGTGGGACGCTGTAGCAGAATGTGCTGGGTTCTGAAGTACAAAACAAGAAATATTTCTTTCTGGCCCTTCTAATTGTTACTGTTCAGCAAAGACAGAAAATTTACTAGCCAGGATTGGCAGCTGTATGAAGGTATTCACAACCTGACTTTATCTCTGTGAGGTATTTAAGGCGAAAAGTCTAGAATAGGTCCTGTAAATGTATATATGAAAAACTTCTGAAATTTGCAGAATAGTATGAAGAGATATGAAAATTTCTGAAAAACCGAATCTTGCTGTCGTTGAGCAGAGTTGGAAACTGATTTCTCATGTTGTAATTTGTCAAGGGGGCTGCAAATGAAGATGAGCAGCCTCTGTTCTGGCAGAGCAGAGGAAACTGGTGGAAGGATCGGAGAGGCAGAGGGAGTTACCAGTGAGGAGCTTTAAAGGAGGATTCTGATTGGATTTGAGTAAAGCAAGATGAAGTTTGTCATGACTAATGGAAGGATACAGCAGTGAGGAAAGCCTGGGTAAGGCTGTTTATAGTTTACACGCGCAGTTACCATTTTATGCAAAAAGACTACTTTATCTGAACACAATCTGAATGTTTGCAACTTGCAGAGGTTACAGGAGGAAGCTGGCGTTGCCCTCACTGACCAGGAGGTCGACTGACGAAGAAAAACCCGGGTCTGCTGGATTTGCACGAGCAGCTGCCGAAGAGAGAGGCAGATGCTTTTACATGAGAGGTCATAAGGTTGCCCGCAGCAAAATGAGGGTTGAAGTCAAGTACATCCACAATTGTAGAATTAAGATAGGAAGACAGGGAGGGATGAGCAGAATGTTGGTGATAATTCTGTTGGCAAATGCTGGCAAAAACTGCCTCTCTACCCCCAAGCTGGCAGAGTGTGTACAGAAATGTGTGCTGGGGGAGCCTGGGGGGTAGGAAGGGGGCTGCAGGGCATCTGGAGAGGGGATTGTGTGTCAGGATGTAATTAGGGGAGCGTGCAGGCACGTGTAAATATCTGTAACAAATAAAAGGAGACTTAGAGGGAGGGAGTGTTGTACTTCAGTGTCACTTCAGGTGTCACACAACAATGTTGATTTTGTTTTCAAAGAAATAAGATCCTATGGTGAATCCCCATCCTTTGGCTCCCTCCCCACCTTGCAGTTGCCAGTATGTAACCATGTATTTTCCTCTCCTGTTACTGCCCTTATCTCTTCCTGCTGTTGTGTCAGGTCCTTTGGGGAGGAAGAATGCACCTCCACCATTGATAACTTTGTTTTTTCTTTTTTTTTTTCTCTCTTCCCTTCCCACCTTTCTTTTTTCGACCATGATTATAACCTCTAATGTTGTTTCTTTTGCCTTCCTGTTGGCAGCTTTTCTTTTTTTAAGAAAATAAATTTATTATGATGTTGCAAACATCATCATGCTTGCAGTTCTCGGTAGGAAGGCCTTTAGACTGAATGTTTTCATACGTGTTATGTAAAACTTGTAGATTATGAGATGGGGGCTTGAGTTAACATTGTTGGATGGAAAAAGAATGTGATTTTGTGCCATGCCTGGCTCCTCCCCCTCATCTTTCCACATCTAGCACAGAATCGGGAGAGATGGTCAGGACTTCTTATTGCTGTTGCTTGTGACAGTTTCTTACAGCAATGAAGATTTCACGATTAACAGTCCTAACACAAACCTTCCAATCTGTTCCCTGAAGTTCTTATGAATGGAGAAAATAGCCTTTATAGCATCATAGAAAGTGAGTATGGATTGAACTTTTGGCACCTGGGTTAATGATCAACTGGTTTGACTGAATATTGAGAAAATAAGGAGGTGACGTAACTTGACAGAAACTAGAAAGGACCTTGAATCATGCAGTGCTTGGCCTGTATTTGTGTCTGATTTTCAGGTGGTTTCTGTCCTGATCCCTCTGCATTCCCAACTTCTTCAGATCTACCTGACTGTGGTCAGCTGTTGGGGAATAGAAGAAGAACAGAATGAGTATTTATTGACACCAGAATCTGATATACGTTCCTGGCTGCCTGTTCCTGGGTATCGCAGAATTGGAGAAGGTTTGGAAGTTGTTGACAGGGAGCAGCCAGGCAGACTAGGATTCTTCAGCATGGAAGATGCAGCTGAGGGGTTGTGTTAGAAGTGCACTGTGGAAAAAAAGGAATATGAAATAGATGTTTGGTCTGTTCCAGTATGAAAACTAGTTACGTCAAAGGAAGGTAGCAGGTCCAGAACAAACCAAAGCTGATGGGTTTTCTTGTGAGGTGCCACTAAACTGTAGAATTTCTTGCCGCAAGCAGTTGTGCATACTAGTTCAGAAAACGAATGGAAAAGAAAGCCGTTAAGAAATCTTAAACTGAAAGGCTCCGACTCAAGGAATCCCTGAGCCACAAGCTGTGTCTTGAGGGGTGACTAGAATGTGGCAGAGTTTGTTGGAAAAGTACTGGTACGTACTCCCTAAATGTCTACTGCTGCCCATTGTCCGCCACGGCACGTTGCGCTAAAGGAGCTTTGATCAGATCCAGTATTGCTGTCTTGATTCCTCAGTAAAGATTTTGAGGTGTAGCAGATGTATAAAATCCAGTTAGTAATTTCCACATATTTATGAAGACTGCGTACAAAGCTGGTGAAGTAGCCACAGGTTAGGGCATCAGCAATTCATCCAGCTAAGATTTGTGCTTTTATAACCTTAAGTTGTTTGAGCATTCTTATACCTAGAGCTGGTTGTTATTTGATTACACGTGTTCACCAGCCTGTGATGGGAGTAGTTACCACATTAGAAAACATTTTATTGAGCTGACAGCTGTGTGCTGCTGTTTTACACAGACTTTCACAGAAATTGAGAGAGAAAAATCAAAGATTTTCTTTTTGCTGTAGCTTGGGATACATTTGAGTGTTCAGGTGCTGTAGCTTGCACGTATCACAGTGTATATTAGCTAAAACTGCTTACGTTGTGACAGTGTTTCTTGATTAAATGGAAGGCATATGACTCAGACCTATTAGACCATCACACAGTTGGTAAAGATGTACTCTGATGAATGCAAGATGAAGGATGAAGCATAATAAATGTTAATGGTGAAGAATTCTGATAGAACTTATCACTTGGATATGAATTACAAGTACTATCGTATATATAGCTACTATAAAGTGTACAACTAGGGATCTGTAGTATTGCTTTGAAGGAGAAAACGTAGGTTTTTTTTTTAATTTGTTTTTTCCTATCTGAAAATTAGGCTTAAAAGGTAAATCTAAACAGGTCTCATGAGTCTGATACTCCAATATGTAAAGTTTGCTTTGTTTGACACGGAGGTGGGAGGAAAGATAAAATATGTCGGATAAACTTTAAGGTCTGTTTGTATAGTTTGCTGTGTCTGATCCTTTCCTGAGCTGATTTTTGTCTGTTGACTGTTAATGGAAAATGCAATTCAAAAGTCTGACTTCCCATGTGATGTTTGTGAGAGGCTGCAGATTGATGCGCTTTGAAATGAAGCCATCTAGGCAGGGATCAACAGGTACTGTATTTGAAGGTCTGATATGTCTGCTAGGCTCCGGACCAGAGGTTGAGAATTTGCTACAAGTCTGATGGAATTCTGTATTTAATACAGAGGCTCCAAGGATCACGTGTTTTAAGCTATTGGAAGGAAATACCTTGTGTATAAAGATATCTGTGTGTGTGTATATATATATATATATATCTCCTGGTCTTGATGTCTGAGCCATAATTTCCTTGCTCAAAGTGAGAAGCGGGTGCAGTGGTTAATCAATGTCTTCTGACACGGTGCACAGCTTCACAGATGCTTGGACTTGTCTGTTATTTTTCAATATTTAAAATCTTCCCCAAATCCATATGCCTTTCAGGGCTCGCTCTTTATGTGCAGCTGAAGAATGCAGTAGTGCCGAAGCAGTCATTGACTGTCAGCTCAGCGGGGTTGTTTTAAGGCTTCGTAGTATAGTCAGCTTCTGGTATCCTGTAGGGGATAAACTCTGCTGTCAATTGACACAGTGTTGTGTTTTTTTCTTTGTGACTGCCTTTTTTTACCAACTGCTTGTGTAAAGCTGCTGTTAAATGGTAATGGTATTTTAGGGCCTGACTAATAAACACGCTGTGGTTTAATGAACTGTAGGTGGCATTGCGTAAGGCGGCCCTAAAACTGTACGAATCTGAAAGTAAGAAACAATTCATAGAATCCAAAAAATTCTGTAGAAGAAATGAAACTGAGCTTCCTGTTGTGCTAAAGAAATTTACTGTAAATAAAGATTCTGTCTATAGACTATTATAAGCTCTTTAAGATTTATTTAAAGTGACCTACTTTTCTTTTAAAATCCTCCTAATTCATCTGGTGACTGGTAAAATGATGTATTCCAACACTATAATCCTCAAATCTTGATGTAGACAACGCTGACAGGTCTCATTTTGAGCCCATTTAAGACCGGTTAACGTGTTTCAGGCTCGAGTAACCTATTAAATAAATACATCAGGAAAAGGCTTTTACTGGTAATGGTTGTTTTGCTTAGGTGGCTATGGCTGTAATGTATTGTGAGTACATCTGGTACTTCAGTGCTTATCAGTGATCTTTTTTCCTTTAGGCGGTTTCCTAGAAACATGATTGCTTGCTGGTCTTGATCTCACAGCTTTGTGAAGACTTCTTTGATAATGTCAAGTTCAGGCTACCCTCCTAACCAAGGGGCGTTCAGCACGGAACAGAGCCGCTACCCCGCTCACTCTGTCCAGTACACCTTCCCCAGCACGCGACACCAGCAGGTAAGGACGCGCAAGGGTTACAAATTGAGCGACAGTAAAATTTGGGCGTTTGCTGTGCCAGATGATATAGGGGGGTTGGGGATTTTTTTTTTTGTTTGGGTTTTTTTTAAAACCGATATGATACAAGTTGTTCACATCTGAAAACAGTGACGTTGCCCTGCTGACGAGAACTGCTGCCACCGTTGCTTAAGTAGATAGCTGTGGGGTGGTTTGGTTTGCACTCTTTATTTTTTTCCCTTTTTTTTCCCTTTTCTTTTCTGAAAGCCTCTATATCTGTTTTGTTACTTGTTTTTTGACAGAAAACTTAGTTTTATAATTCTACATCTTTATCGTGTGGAATTAATATAAACTTCCTGGTTTTATCATTGGTTTCTTGTTATTTGTGTTCATAAATTTTTGTTGTAGTTTTGCTTTAATTTGTTAGTGTTTAATCGTCATACTAAGTTTGTCAAATGTAGATGTGGCTGAGTCCGTGTGCATTGATAGAAAAAAAATTTCAAAGAATGTGCAAATAATCTGCAGTTATTGTACATTTGACTGCAGTAATCTTGGTCTAACAAATCCTTTGAGAGACTGAGCTCTTGGAGCATTTGTGAGTACTCAGTTTTTCTGGGGAATTGATCTCCTATTAGGCCCAGGACCATAAGAAGTGAACCCATGGCCATCTTTTCTTCTAGCAATATTGGGCTGGATTCTCTGTGAGCTAGACGAGGTGCTTGACAAAATCTGTGTGCAAGGTGGGGAATCGGAAGTGCAAAAACTTGCATTGCACTCTGAATATTTTCCTGAAGCAGCTGAGCTAGTGCCTCCAGCTGTGTTCTGCGAGCTGGAATCAAGGCAGTGGATTTCTAAGAATCTCCTACTTGGTCACTTCTGCCAAGCATTTATTCTGCCATCCTGTGCTCTCTGTGGTGTGGCAGCCTGTGGAGGACTAGCTGCTGGCTTAAAAACAGCTCAGATTTCCCTCATTTTAATGAAAGTCTCCTACTGCTACAGATACTTCAGATGTTTTGTTCTACTTACACGTTTGCGAAAGCAAATTCAAGAATTGGAGCTTTTTGGCTTGCTCCATGTTTATTTTTAGATAATTTGTAAAAGCTAAGTTTTACAGGGAATGACCTGTGGCATGTCCTGTAGAGCTTCTTTGGCTGGTTAATGCCAACTGTATGTAATTTTTAAAAGCAAGTGGTTGAAGACCCATTTATATGAATAAACTGTCTTGTACCTCACTTTGGTTATTACTTGTATCAGTCAGAAGATGCTCTCTTGTCTAACTCTTAGTCCTAACTGATAGTGTCTGATATAAAAATGTCTTGAGGTGGTAGCAGAAGGAATTGCTGTGGGATTGTTGAAAGGTATTCTCATTTTACCACTTCATAGTTGGATGTGAAATCAGACTTTAAAGGGTATTTTTTAAACGATATTCCTCTGCTGACTCATTTGCATTTTGTTAGAAGTTGTTACTAAGTTAGGTGGAATTCTTGGCATAAGTATGAATACTTAAATACCTGTATTCATTTATATATATTATATATATAAAAAAATAAAACCTCTTTAAGTTCATTTAAAACTTAGAACTGCTGTTTGCAAACTTTATTTTTTTTGAGCTAGAATAAGGCTTCGGTGATTTGGACTTGGTGTGTATTTAATACCTTTGGAAAAGATCATTCCATGACACCAAATGCTTTTGATCCTGTCTTCTGTACCCTTGTTCTTGGTAACGACAGAAATGTGTTTCATTTAGGAATTTGCAGTTCCCGATTATCGCTCGTCTCACCTGGAAGTCAGTCAGGCAACCCAGCTCTTGCAGCAGCAGCAGCAACAGCAGCAACAACTTCGGCGCAGGCCTTCCTTGCTTTCTGAATTTCACCCGGGCTCTGACAGGTCAGGATCTTGTTTTTGATGTACGTGAACGTCAATCTTCAATGAGTCTGTGCTTTCTGTAAAGTTAGTTTTAACCTTTGAATGGAGAAGTTTTTCGGTTTCACAGTTACTAAGTACATCATTAGTCGGTGCTTTGCGGTTATAACAGCGTCGATCTGCCTTGTGTTGTAGCTGTTGTGTAGTTCCTTGGTCTCTTTGGCTTACTGAATATATCTTCTGAGAATCTAAGTGCATACTGCAAACTTTTTGATGCTGTTTGGGCTAAACGTGTGTAAAGTTTGTACCTTTGGATCCTTTAATCTTGCTGAGTAGAAGCAACAAGGGCAAGAGTTGTTAGAGCGTGAGTATTACCTGCCTAGATTAGGTTGGCTTATTGAAGAGCTGATAGCTCTGTGGCTACGCAAGTCAGAAACACCAGAGCTCATTGGAGATTTGAGTTGTAAGAACTGTAAACCACTGAAGTGCAGCACGAAATGGACTTCTGGGTGAACTGGAGAGTATGCTGCTTTTGGCAAGGCACTCGACGGCTTCGTATCGCTTGTTCTAGTACCGCTTTTGTCAGTCCCCTGCACCGTTCTTGTCTCTGTGTAAGAAGATGCAACTAATCTGGGTCATCTAAGTTGACTGAGGACAAGTACAGCGGACAAGTGCCGTGAATCATATGTTGTAATTAGGTTTCAGATTGGTAATATCTTACTTCTTGGTAAAATGGGTTACTTCACAGTGGATATTGATGACTGTTCAAACATACATTAGTGTTACTGTAAGTCTATGGGTTCAAGAAAGTTTTCAGATCGCATTACACATTCGTTTGGCTATATGCCTGAAGAATGTTGGATGTAGTCTGAAAACCAAAATCAGACATTAAAAACCTGCTACTGAGCAGAGCAAGATTAACTGGATTGCAGTAAATTAGCAAGAATATGCTTCTGTTTAGGGGAGAGATTACTGCCTGGTTTATGCACCTCAATTCTTCAGTGCATTAGCATGTTGATGTACAATTATAAGCAGGTGTTATTGCCTGTAACCACCTCTTATTTTCTTGGACTCTTAGTAAATATATCTGCTAGGAGCAACTTTGTATGCTGGATTACTGCTCGCAGTTTATTTTGGCTGTAACTGAGGTATCCGGTTCTGAACAAATACCAGTGATGAATGTTATGTAAATACTGGTCTAGCTTAAAATCTCATTAGAATATTCCCAGAATTAACTTGATGATAGTGAAATCTGAAGCTTGCATGTTGCCTTCTTCATGTGTCACGAAAATGTCAGTAACTCTGTCTTAGTGCTGAGAATCATAGTAGCTTTCAGAGTTCTCAGAACTTCAGTTTGTAGCAGAAGTAAATCTCCACACCACCCCTCCCATTGTAAATTTGTAACAGCTTATTCGGTAGTTCTGGCAAAATACGGGAAACTACTGTCATCTCTTCAGTGGCACTTCATAGGAAGATGTCTAAGCAGATGAGTTTCTCTTATGGACACCCTGTGCACTGCACTGTAAAGGAGCTTTTTTTTTTCTGAGAAGGAAGAGTTTTTAAATGACTCAGGGATTGAATCAATGACTGCTTCTGTCATACAGTAGCATTTTAGTAGAGATCAAGTTCCAGGTAGACTCATAGTTCATTTTGAGCATTCTGTGTATATTTAAAAATTATTTAACTCCAAAAATGAAATAAGGAGCTGTTGTAGCCATCTGTGTCCAGTGTAATACAGTACTAGATCTCATGGGTTTTTTTGTTTCTTCGTAATTTCAGTTGGAGCTTTGATTTGAACAATATCATTTTAGCACTGGCAAGTTTATGGGTTCGTAGTGATAGGCGTGTGTTTAAACAGTGTCTTTTAAGTTCAGGGTAACTCTCTTTTTCAGTGGATTTTTACTGTTGCATTTTTGAAGATCATACTTACAAACTTCTGTCTACCTTACTGTTTAGAAGGAACTTCTCTAAATTGCATATCCTGCATATTTGAAAAGGTTTGAGGAACACCAAATAGTTTTCTTGTATGGAAAATGCATATTTTACTAGTTTTTCTCTTTTGTATGTTAGGCCTCAGGAAAGGAGAACTGGATATGAACAGCAATTTCATCCAGGTCCGTCTCAGACAGATCATGATTCACTGGAATCTAAGCGACCACGTCTTGAACAAGTCTCTGATTCCCATTTTCAGCGTGTTAGTGCAGCTGCTGTCTTGCCTTTAGTACATCCTCTGCAGGAAGGGTTGAGATCTGCAGATATTAAGAAGGTAAAGCCATTTGCTGTTTTACTGCTGAAGGTTTTAACTTCCTATGATGCAGTGAGCTAATAAACTGTATTTCTATTAGTTTTTTTATTTGCTTGCTTACATTAATTCTTTCATCCCAGAAATTCAGTTTTACACATTATCACAAACTGTGGTCATGAGTCAGTGTACTCTTTCATAAAAAGAACAAGAAGAAAACGTCTGGCTGGGGCACAGTAGAGAAACTGAAGTTTCGAGTTGCCACGATGCTCTTAAGTCATTAAAACCTCAGCTGCAAAATGATTATATAGTTCAGTTTGTGAAATATTTTTGCTTTTCAATTGAAAGCTGCTGGCAAGTGCATGCAAGCCTATTTTTTCCTGTAATTAATATTTGTACTGAATGGTCAAAGTACTCCCTTCCATTTCAGCATTTGAAATGAATCTGCTTGTTTACATAACACTAATTATACTTGTCACTGTCTCATTTTGGGTAAATCTAGGACAATCTAGTTTGGTGTGGATATTTTCTATTGTAGATACTGGCTGTTGATTACAACAATTTGTGTGGAGCAGACAAATGTCTCATCAATGGATATTTAATATCTTCTCTCATGCACACGGCCTCACCCGCTTGAATGCGGGCTGTGTTAGTGAATTAGTGTTTGCCAGGTAAATAGTCACAGAGCGTGATGGTCTGAGGACGTAAGCAAAGCAAAGACAAGGTACAACAGTGCTGCTGTTGGAACGTGAAGCATCTTGAAAACACGTTGTTTGGAAATGGACAAAAAAAAAAAAAACAGGCCAAAAACATCGAAGCCAAATGAATAGTGACATGTCCTCTTCTAATTAGTCGCTTCTCTTAACTCATGTTAAGCTCAACAGAACTTCACATTTATATCCAGAGCTAACTCCAGATGTGTTTTATTAGGCTGCTCATGGTTATCCTCAAGAACAGCCTCATCAGTATTTTTGCAGAGTATTGAGGATTATCTCTCGAGTAATTCTTCCTTTAAAGATAAAAGATACAGCTTCATAAATGCAAACAGTATTTTTAAAAGGGAGATGTTTTGATCTTATTTTGGTTTCAAGGTAAATATGGAAGTGTGTTGTTACTTTTAAAGATGGACTTCGAAATTACCATATCGTAAATTGACTGTCAGTTAATTCTAGAATATTTAGAGCATTAGTAAGCTGAAATATTCAACTTTTAAATTCATGCATGCTAGTTTGTTTAGAGAACACTCATTCCTCTAATTTCTCTCAATCTCCCTCCGCCACCTCCTGTCCCCGTGAAAGGACCCGGCTTTTGGAGGAAAGCATGAGGGACCATCTTCTCCAATTTCTGGTCAGCCTTGTGGGGAGGACCAAAATGCTTCACCTTCAAAGCTGTCAAAGGAAGAATTGATACAGAGCATGGACCGTGTAGATCGTGAAATTGCGAAAGTTGAACAGCAAATCCTTAAACTGAAGAAAAAGCAAGTAAGCGTAGCAGACACTACTCTTGCTATCTGGCAGGGAAAAAGGTGTGGAAAGACTTCATTGGGTGGTGGTGGTGAAATTTTTCGATTACATGAACCAAATGAACAAGTGAAAAAGGGAAGGTTGTGTTACAGCATTGTTACAACATTTAACTAGATTGGACTTCACGTAGTTTTAAACAGTCACGAAAATGGGAGAAAGCCACGTAAGAACACCAACAGTAGGCGGCTTTATATATTAAACTTTTGACGGAAGGCTTAGTGAAACACTGTGAGTGTAACTCCAGCTTTAAAGATGACTGCTGAGAGAGGGGCAAGATGTCATCTTCTTTCATGGCTGTGTAAGGGGAGAATCCCTTGCAGGGGTGGCAGTAAACAGAGAGAGCAGAGAAATAAAGGAGGAAATGGCACATTTTTTTTAGTATGGACCTGGCTATGCTTTGCATCAGAGACACTGGAGGCAAAGGAAATGTGTCCTGGCAGTAGCTGTTGTCTTGCCAATAGCGGTTGTGGGCAACAAAACCCACCCTTCAGTCTAGGCATCTGTTGTTATATGGCGAAAATGAAATCCTTGTCTCCTTTTCCTTTTATGACTCTCAAAGATCCAGGCAGAAGTAGTGTGAGCTTTACAGTTTGTTGGGTTTTTTTAGTGGGAACTGTAGGAAATAAGCATCAACACTAGGGTTTGTTAACTTTTTAGGTTCAGGATAGCAATTAGACAACTCTTGGCAATGGTATGTTTTTTATGGTCTAGAAGAATTTAATTACGTCCGAATTGTAATGACCTGTGAAGTGGCGTTCAGCAGAAAACCAAAAAAGGGTGTCACTAAGTACCTGGCTCTGTGCTAATGATGCTTATCTTTTTGTTTGTTCACTTTTCCACAAAATCAGCAAGTACTATGTGTATCATCTATGAAGGTTCATTTGTGCATATTTATGCTATAATTTGACTTAAAGAAAATTACACAGTTGCTGTTGCCTGCAATTATTGAACCTCTTTATTATGGCATTCTGCAGAAGTTTTAGATTTTGAATTCTTGTGCAGCACTGTAGCACATTTTACCAGGGCTGTGAGACAGGATGGGTGCCTAGCATTAGAAGTTGCTTGTTACATGTTTTTGGCCAGCATGGATGAGGGATATTTACAATTAAAAAATGAAAATGTCACTGGGCCAGACTTAACTGATGTGAAAGTAAACCACAGCAGTGTACCAGCTAGGAAAACACTACTTTTTTGCTGATGGTATTTTTTGTTTGTTTGATGTTGTGACAATCTTGGAACGCCAGTGCAGGGGGAGTGGTTTGTTTCTACTGGGAAGTATGGTTAGAGTGACGGCCTCTGCGGAGTCACAGAAGGAGTTTTGTACCTTTTTAAACAATTAGACAATAGTAATAATCTAAAACGTAGGAAGACAGCTCTGTGCGTTACTTCCCTCTGTGAGAGGCAGGTTTGCTGTAACTGTTCTCCAAAGTTAGTATTTCTGTTTCAAGTTAAATAGAGATAAATTACAATGTGACAGTGTCTTTAAATGTCAGGCTCAAACAAGTCTGATTCGGCATGAATGAGTTGTAAACAGTGAGTTCAATTCACCAATAGCACAAAAAGCAGTCTTGTTATTGTCCCTCTAGACATTAAAACTATTTCATTCGTTCCCTGTCAGTTAAAAAGAGAAATAAGTGGCAGTGCTAACTGTTGATCAGATGCATATTTTATCTCTGGTGACTAATTACTGCTCAGGGTAACATGGTGCGGATGGCTGATTTTCTTTCTTTCGTCTCTTAGCAACAACTTGAAGAAGAAGCTGCTAAGCCTCCAGAGCCGGAGAGGCCTGTCTCCCCTCCTCCCGTGGAACAGAAACACCGCAGTATTGTCCAAATTATTTACGATGAAAATCGGGTAAGCGTGCTTTTCAGTTGACTGAATGTAGCTGTGAATCTGACCTGATGTGCTAAAATTAGTTGTGCCTTAATTTATTTCCACAGGGCAATTTTTCTTCTCCTGTTTTATTGGTTTGCCCATCCCTCTCTTAATATTCTTTCATTTCTTCAAATGAAAGACATTGCATGACATTTTTATTCTTGATCACAGGATCTTTCTTCTGTCTTGTAAGCAGTCTAGGGAGAGATATTTATGGTCTCATCCCTGACCGTCGTGTTGAGATAGATATAAATACACACATATCTATGGATGTTTGTATGTGTGTAGATAAATTTCCGAAGCGTTTTTTTATATTCATCTACTTTGAATTTTCTTTTCCTCACATAAATACTGATAAGCTTGGCTGAAAACTGAAAACCCAACATTTAAATTAGCTGAAAAGGAACAGCTGTATATGTTGTAAGATTCTACGTCTTCTTTTTAACCTCTGACTTCTGGTGCTTAAGATTTGGGTAAATGAATACATAGGAAGCAGCAGTGTGTAGGTGAATTGTGAGCCTGTGTTGCATAAGTGGTGAGAAAAGTCCAGGAGCTCGGTAATACTGCCAACAGTAGCAAAGTGCTTCCTGCCTCTTTTTTCCCTGGTAGTTTGAGATTAGGGAGTTGGATATCTGCTGGCTTTGAAAGTATTATGATCTTTTGTGAGAGTGCTATATGTTTGTTTAATTTCTCAATTTTATTTTGTAGTTTAGAGGAACAGCTAACTTCTGTTACAATAGACTATTTTTGAAAATTTAAAGTTGTAAAGAAAGTGCAACATAATGCTAGATTTTATACAGTAGAACTGTGTCCCAGTTCTCCCCTTCCCTCAGTTGTCTGTGAAATTTGATGTATTTACTTTATACAGGACATTAGGACAATTATTTTGTTATAAAAACTGATGTAACCAATCTACAGCAATATGCTTCTGGTTACGAACCAGTTGACTGTTTTAAATCTGCTTCACACTACAACTGAAAATTACTTAAATGATACAATCACTTTAGAAGACTTTCTCAAGCCGAGTTGCATGTTGGGCAGTAGGCAAACCAGTGTGAATTTGGAGACATCTTAGCAGGCTGCTCTGCAATTCTTTCTGTGCTAGTTGAGGTTATAGATGAGCTTTCCAACAGAGTTTTGAACTTGCTTTTGCATTCCCCATGGTGTGTCTGTGCCAGTAGGTGGGGAAACACATCTTTAAGTTGCCCGAGATGGAGCAACGTGTGTCAGTAACGTATGGGCACCCATTAGCAGCTTCTCACTCTGTGGTTGTTCATACAATGTTCTATATGTGAGGGGAATTACCAAGCTTGATGTGTTTTTGAAACCATTTAGCACTCGTTTGGAGTTCCCATATCGGGAATTAGACGTGCTGTAGAACGGCAGGATTGCTGAGGCTTAATACAAATAGTGTGTGTCGGTACTCGCTGTATTATGGAAAGCATCAATAAAGGCGATTCGTGTATGTAGCACTGGTTTGGTATCTTTCCTTCTGCAGTGGTACAAGAGAACAGTCCTCTTGGAAGCTTTCATCTTCAAACCATGCAATTTAGGATAATTACTTTTAATATTCAACTGCTGTTGGCTAAAATTTGGTTAAAGTAGTAGAGCTGGAGTTCAATTTTAAATGTTTTGAGACCAGAAAAGCCATTCCACCAGGATAATACTGTAATATTTCCTTGATGTGTAATTATTTTGTACAGTTGTGAGTTCCAAAGAGTTTCTCAAGATTGGACTTCATGGACAGAGGTTAGAATTTAGCAGAACACTTTCTAAGAGTAACTGCTTTATGGTTTCATTTCAGCTGTATTTTTCTTTGCAGATGTCTTAGGGCCAGCTCATACAACCATTGGGGGGAAAGAAGCAAATTTGAAGTAGTGTGTTGGGTCATTTCAGATAGCCTCGTCTGCTGACAGAGGGCTTTGGAAGATCATGCAGGCTTGAAACGAATTTGTGAAAGCCAACTGTCTTACCAGTGCTGCCTCCTTTCAGATGGGAATTATTTTGCGATCTTTGCCTAGTGTGAGGGAAGGTGGACCTTTGACAGCGGTGAGCTCACACTCCCATGCTTGGCAAGTCGAGGATTTTAGTCTCTTAAGTCCGTTTTTCAAAGCTGGCTCTACTTCATTTTGCTGGATGCTTTTCTTCCTCTTAGTAATATTTTGTTGTATTGTTTATTAAATGCATGAGTTGGGTTTTTTTGAGCTGTGAAGGTCAATTTCTGCTTTTTTGCTCTGTTGGCTTTCAAACACAGATCAGAGTAGGAACCCCAGAATTCAAATCCAGGTTTCTTGATTTGCTGAGGCAACAGGGCAGCATTAGATTAAGGAGGGAACAGTGTGGCCACACAGAGGTTTAACGACCAGCGAGAGTGAGAGCATTCAGGTACACGTTTGACACTAACTTCAGGTGATTTCCTTACGCTATACAAATAAACCTTATTTGCAGAAAAAAGCAGAGGAAGCTCACAAGATTTTTGAAGGCCTCGGTCCAAAAGTTGAACTGGTAAGTTGTGTGTTTAGTTGGTGTCGTCTTTTTTTTTCTTTTGTTGTGTTTTCTGTGTTGGGAGTTGCTGTAACTGTTGTGGTAGAGATATATTTCTGTGTTTATGTATAGAAGAAGTTTTATGTTTATGTGTAGAAGAGTGTTTAAATGCTCTGGTGAATTTGGGCTTGGGTGAACTGATTGGCCGCGTGAGTGTAATTTTTGAAATAGATTTGAATCTACTTGAGAGAACAGTTTGAAAGATGAAAAAAATGTAATACTGTTGTTTGCATCCATTTTTTAAACAATCTAATTGTACGTAATGAAATCAGTGGTTTGTGTTGGATATCTTCTAGTCCCTTCAGATTGCCGCGTCTCAGATTGAGTGCGCTGTTGGCAAAACACTAAAATATTGTTTAAAGTATTGCATATACTTCTAGAATTCTACGCGTTACAAAGCACTAAGCCTACCTTTCTCATCCAAAATTGCAGCCGCTTTACAACCAACCATCAGACACAAAGGTCTACCATGAAAACATCAAAACGTAAGTGCTTTCCTATCTTGTCCCTGGGCCATTTAAGGGTTCTAGAGTTAAACATTAGCTCCATTTTTTCATTGCTGTAATTTCCAGATAGGATGTGTGTACTTTAACCATAATTAAAAGTTTGCAGTCCATGTAACCTTCCGTGTTGTAGAATAGTGCTGCAAGACGTGAGTTACGTGTGCTGAAGGCAAAGGGAAATTGTAACTTTGCGTCTCGACTTAAGTTTTATGATTTATTTTCATCTTTAAGTTGCTAACGCTTGTGGGTTTTTTTCCAAGTCAAAATACCAGATTTGGCCTAGATATGTCTAGTCAACTTTTCTGAATGTACTGTTCAAAGAAATGTTTCAAAAGTTACTGCTGTTAATAAACCATGGAAGGAGTCCTGATTTTTTGATATATTTTTTTAATTATCTGTTTATTTATTGACTTAACCATGTACTCATTTTCTGCCATGGGCTATGAGCAGTTACTGTATGCTATGCGTACTTGTTACGTAGGGCAAGCCAAATGCGGTGATTTGAAATAAACTGGTTGTCTACTCCTGGACAAAACGTGGATTTTGAGGAAAATAGTTTTTTGTTTCTTTTCTATTATAGTACTTGTTTCTCACATTTGAGCTATGTTTTTCAGTTCACTGAAGCAAATATTGTTTATCAATTGAAGTAAAATTGTAATCGATTAATTTTTACATGTTTTTAAAAAGTAATTATTTTTAAATATGTTAAATTCTTTAAATGGTAAGTGTTAATTCTCCTCTTAAATCTGTTGAAAAAAATAATTCTTGCTCCACTCGTTCAATTGTAGCTGTAAACCAGTTTTAAAATACTTACTTTTTTTGAGTAGTTATATATTGTAAAACTCTTAACCTTAAGGTTGAATTAAACGATTTTTTTTTTTCTGCCAAAGCATAATATATTAAGCATAACTTACTTGGGAATTTCATCATTGTTTTCCCTCTGTTTTCTACCTTTTCTACCACTGAAGGTATTTTTCAGAATGATGATCTAGCATCTAGAATCCACTCGGGCTTTGAGTAGTTTTGAAGTGCTTCTTTCTTACAGAGTTCACTTTATTGTTCCTAATTTTTTCTCCAGAAACCAGGTGATGAGGAAAAAGCTAATACTGTTCTTTAAAAGAAGAAATCACGCAAGAAAACAACGGGTAATACTACCATGTTTTTGTAAAAAGAGCACATGGTTGGTTTTTTTGTCTGGATCCTTGATTCAGATTCCCAAATGTGTCATGAAAATCCTGTTGCTTAGAAAAATAAGATCTTAAGCTAAAATTATATTGATTTATTGAGAAATAAACTGTGGGTGTATAATTGGGGTTTGTTAATTATCTGCCTGAAGACCGTCTGAAGTGCAAAAGGGAAAAAGCTTTTTTCCTTTCCTTTTCGTAAAGAGTTTGAATTGAAGAGACTTGGTGGAAATCTTTAGCTGTCATGCCTGGCCTCTCTCGGAACTTCTTTTTTTGTATAGTACCTGTATTATCTGAAAGAAAATGGGCCAGGTCTCTGATTTGTGAAGTCTGGCCGCATTTTTAACCAGTCTTGTGTACGTTGGGTAGCTATCTTGGTTGTCTTAAAGCTTTCTCTAGCGTGCTGTTGCAGCAAGTGACATACAAAATCAAAAGGCGCTTCTGGTGTCTGAAAGATTATTTTTATTAAGAATAGTGAAGGTTATACATGAAATTGGAAGATTCCACCATGAAAATGTTATGAAGGATTTTTCTCCTTACGGTCCTAGGTTGGTTTTTTGCGTAGGACCAGCTCCCTGTATATTGCTGAGGTTGAGGACATACTGCAGTTACTCCAGTCCCATTCTGTTAAATTAAAAATTAAAATAAATAACAATTAAACCTACTAATTAAAAGCCTGGTACCAGAAGGTGTGAGATTTCTGGAAGGCAGTGGTAACAGTTACCAAATACCATTGTGATGTGTAAAGCAAAGAAATAATATGGACTGTTCAAAATCTAGATTTTTTTTATATCCACTTCCTCGCCTTCTCTCTGCTGAAAATTGGGTGTATGTCATCTTCAAAGTGGGAGCCATTAGAGCAGGAAGAATCCCTGTTCATTCTGGGAGCCTACCCATGTTATGTGTACTGATCGCTTAGTGTATTCTTGTTTAGATCAAGGTTTACTTTTGCAATTTAACAGGAACAGAAAATCTGTCAACGTTATGATCAGCTGATGGAGGCATGGGAGAAAAAAGTTGACAGGATAGAAAATAATCCACGCAGGAAAGCGAAGGAGAGCAAAACAAGAGAGTACTATGAAAAACAATTTCCAGAAATCCGGAAACAAAGAGAACAGCAAGAACGATTCCAAAGGTATTGCCATGGATTTGAAATTGTCCTACAAAATACCACGTGGGACTTAGATTTTAAAATCATTTATAATAAAACTGGTTCAACTTAACCATTAAAGTTCTATGTTCATCAATTTATTCCTTTTTAAGGAATATTATTAGTGCGTCGTACAGTATAAAGTCAAAGAATTTTTTATTTGTTCAGC